>NW_015174858.1:119500-142720 GCF_001447785.1 Gekko japonicus
TGGTCGTAAAGGCTCCTTGAGTAACATGAAACGTACTTCCAAGTAGACCTGTTTAGGATTGCTCTCTCGAAGTGCTCAGTCCATGTAGTCATAAGGATGATACAACCTGGCCACAGCAGCTTGGGTGCCAGTCTGATTACTTTTTAAAGATCTGGGATCTTGACAGCTTACTTAACTGTATACCATCAGGACAGCTGCCCAAAAGTTGGACCTGTAGGAATATTACACCAGCTATCCACCATGTGGCTGTTGATTGGATGCCATGTCCAGGTTGCCCTGGCTGATGCACCTGCTCACCTGATGTTTAAGCTGGCCCAGTTGGAGAGCTTTGTCTTCAGTCAGGAGGCCCAAGGTGCTGTTTGGCCAGCTTCCCATACATGTGCTTGCCTTGCCTGCACTCACCCATGTTGTCCTGCTTGCTGGTTTTAGAGTATTTTATAGCTTGCCTTTCTCAAAAAGACCCAGGGTGTAAGTCAGTCAAAATATCTGAAACAAATACAACAATAACTAAAAAGCACCCCAATTATGAAAATCCCCTTCTAAAAAGTTCTGTGTTACGAAGTCAATGGAAGGAGAAGAGCATGAAGGCTTCCATGACTTCCTTTGGTAAGTTGTTCCACCAGGTAGAAGCCACAGCTGAAATGGCCAGAGAATATGAGCCCATCCTTGCCTCAGCCACCACACATAGCTTTTTGACTCTCTGCTTGCCTTCTGATGCCTCTTCCATTATTTCTCCCTAGTCTCATGCATGAGGTCTGTCACCTATGACCGTCTTCTCAGAGATCTGAACATAGGATAGCTCAGCTGCCTGACCTGATATTCTGCTATGTTGAACTCTCTAGGAAGCATACGACCTGTGTCTGCCATCTTATCAAGAACATTTAAGCTTTTCCAACGTTTCAAACTTCAACGCATCACAGAGTCCAAAGGTCCATAGTTACATTTTCTGTTTAACACTGCTGTTAAAATCATTCATGGGGGCGGGGGGGAGCTCATGGAACGCCAACACGGTTTGCACGGTTTTATTTTAACGTTGCTATTTTTTGTCTTTGCTTAAAAAAAATACGAACAGGATCTTGGCCAGATAAGCAGAGGATTTAGGATTCAATGGAAAGTTTAAAAAGAGAGAAATGATAATATGTATAAATAGAGGTGTGAAACAGAAGGTGCTGGGAGATATTTAGTGCTACATGAGGAGCTGATGAGCTCATTCAAGAAATAAAGGGCTCGATCCCAGTCTCAGGAACCAGTGTGTGCCCTGGCCCTGATTCTTATTAGGTATTTCATTTGTTTACTTCATTTATATCCCGGCTTTCTCCCCAATGGGGACCTTAAGTGGCTTACGTTTTTCTCCTGTCCTCCATTTGACCAGCATACCCTGCCGTGGCTCTCCCTCTTTTCCTGCAAGTAGGTACCCTACACTGCTGACTCTCTGCCCTTTTTACTGCCATCAGAAGTCTAATCTGCAGGGAGGGAGACCCGGTGGCTCAGTGACAGAGCGCATGCTTTGGTTACAAAAACACCTATGATTTGCCTCAGGCTCAGAGTCCACCTCCTCTCTCAGCCTCTGCTGTCTTAGATACAGCAGCATGGCAAGCTAGGGTTGCCAGCCTCCAGGTAGGACCTGGAGATCTCCAGGTATCACAACACATCTCCAGACAACAGAGATCAGTCGGCCTGGAGAAAACAGCTGCTTTGGAAGGCGGACTATATGGCATCGCACCCTGCTAAGGTCCCTCCCCTCCCCTCCCCAAAACCTGCCTGCCCCAGGCTCCTCCCCCAAACTCTACAGCTCCTCCCAGAACCTATTGTCGTAGTGTAATGGATGTACAGTGCTTGTGTACACCACACTTAGATAGTCAGTGCACCACTGGTATTCCTGTTTTTAACCTTACAGGTGCTCACCATAGGGTTGCCAGCTCTGGATTGGGAAGTACCTGGAGAGTTTGGGGGAGGAACCTGGGGCAGGCAGGCTTTGGGGAGGGGAGGGACCTTACCAGGTTGCGATGCCATATAGTCTGCCTTCCAAAGCAGCCGTTTTCTCCAGGCCAACTGATCTCTGAAGAGAAAAACGCTAAAAATAAAATCTGGTGGAAGAGAAAAACGCTAAAAATGAAATCTGGTGGAAGAGGTGGCGCTGGTTTTCTGAGGTAAACCCTCCAGTACCGTAGAATGACTACTGATCTTTTCTTATAGGTGTTGTGCCTAGGCAAGAAGCTAGAATAGGTTTGGATGTGATGTAATGTAAGGTAGTATGCATGCTCTTCACAGAAATACTCTAGACACAAATCCTAGAGAGCTCTACATAATCCTACTCAGAACTATTCAATAGAGCTTACTCCCAGGAAAGTGTTCTTAGGACTGTACAGCTAGTCTCCTTATTTAGGACTGTCATCCTTTTACCGTCATCATTGTTCATGAGCACAGCAGCTAATGCAGGCCCTCGTTCCAGTTTAAATGTTTAATCAATCAGTTTAGCCTGTGGCAACTTAAAGTAGGAAGAAATCCCCAAATGACTCATGCAAATGATGCTCATGTAACACCCCTGGGGAAAATAAAGCACTCCCTTAATCAGCCCTAACTTGCCTCATTTCAGACAAAGGCAGTTAACACCTGAAGTAGATCTTGCTGATATTTATTTTCCCCGAGGAGTCCCAGAGAAGAGGCTAGCTGGCCATTTTAGTTTTTGTAAAGCCCACAAAGGCAGAAGAGGTATGAGGTGGACTGCAGACCTCAGGAAAAAACAGAGGGGGGGGGAATGGAAGTGATGGACAAGATACACTGATGAGCCTGTGCAGACCTAGAATGTCATTGGAAAGCAAGAACCCATGAAGCTGGCTACTATTAAATCAAACCATTGGCCCATCACCCATCAGCAGGCCTGTAGCCAATGTGGGGCTCATGGGGCCTGGCCCCCTAGCATTTATTCCGGGCCCTCTCCCCTCAAGCTGTCGCTATCCCTTGCCTGAGTCGTTTGTTTTGCTCATGTTGTGCTTCGCCCACCGGCGATCACAGGGCTTGCCGCTGCATGTTTGCTTCCTTCAACCAGCCCAGCTTGGGACGATCCTCTCGCCACGGAAGGGACAAGCACCCCGCATGGGGCCTCGGCAGTGAGTTGGACAGCTGGCTTGGCTAAGACAGGCCAGGAAAGGAGAGTCCTTGCACACGCACCCGGAGGCTGCATCAGGGAGCATTCGGAGGTGGGGGAGGCCGCTTCGAGGAGGCCCCCTTCCACAGGGCAGTTGGGGGGTAGTGCTGCTGTACCAACTGAAGATAACGTGAAAGGCTCCTGCTTGGAGTGGGGGTAGAAGCCGCAGCTCCCTGGGCTGGGAAGCAAGCAGCTCTCAGGCTTGGCAGGCTGAAACCACAGGGCAAGGAGGGGGAAACGCAGTGGGGGGGAAGGCAGCACAATCCTCCCCACTAAGCCTGAGAAACTGGGTAGGGGAAGGCTGAGGAGGAGGAAAAGGAAGCATAAACTGGACTCTGAATGTAGGGGCAACACATCGGGGGAATTGGGGCCGGTTTGTTTCCTTGTCCCACTGCCAGACTAAAGGAGAAGCTTCTGTGGAGCTCCACTAATGAAATTAGCAATTGGGGCCCCCCATGGTGGCTCAAGTGGTTAAGACGCTGAACTGCAGGCTGGAAGGCTGGAAGTTCAGCAGTTTGAGACCCGAGTGCCGCATGACGGAGTGAGCTCCCGTCTCTGGTTCCAGCTCCTGCCCACCTAGCAGTTTGAAAGCAAGAAATTGCAAGTAGGTAAATAGATACTGCTTCGGTGGAAAGGTAACAGTGTTCTGTGTGCCTCGGTGTTTAGTCATGTCGGCCACATGACCACGGAAATCTTTGGACAGCGCTGGCTCTTCAGCTTGGAAACGGAGATGAGCACCACACCCCTAGAGTTGGATTTGACTGGCTTTCGAGCAAGGGAAACCTTTACCTTTACATTTACAAGGCCTCCCCCCACCAAAAAATCCCTAGCTACGGGGCTGCCCATCAGGGTCAGTATTGTCTACCCTGAGTGGCAGCAGCTATCCGGGGTCTCAGGTAGAGGTCTTTTACATCACCTGTTAAATGATCCTTTTAGCTGGAGATGTCAGGGAATGAACCTGGGACTTTCTACATGCCAAGCAGATGCTCTGACACTGAGCCACAGCCCTGTCGCTAGGGTTGCCAAGTGGAAAAACATGCGGACCGGGGGACTCCCAGTCCATGGCTGGAGCGCGCGCTGCACACACGTCACCAGGAAGTGACATTATGATGCTGGGCACCAATGTTCCCTCTAAGCTGTGGAGTCTTGTGAGCAAAAATTCTACTTTGTGAGCTACCGGCATTAAAGTTGTGAGCAAACGATTTGGCTACTGCATCAATTAGTTTGCTCTGGAGCCCTCCTTCCTGAGCGAAGGCAAAAGTGTGTGAGCCGGAGGCTAAAAAACTGTGAGCTAGCTCACACTAACTCAGCTTAGAGGGAACACTGCTGGGCACGCTGGGGTTTTCCCTCGGATGACCGTGGCCCCACCCCCAGCATGCCCGGCGTCATAACGTCACTTCCTGGTGACGCGCACGCCAGGGTGGGGTTCCCCCTGGGGCCCGATCCACTGGCGGTGGGGAACAGGCCTCTGGGGCGGGGATTTCCCCGTCCCCCGGGGGGACTTAGCAAGCCTACCTGTCACATGGAGGAAAAGGATGCTGTGAATCAGACAAAGGAAATGGGAAGCTGTAGAGAAGGGAAACAAAAAGGGAAAACGTAAGAAAAGAAGGCCTGTGTCTAGGTAGAAAGCTTGTCCAAGTGATTTCCCCTGCAAGTCCTGGTCCCTTCCCATGGCAAGAAGAAAACTGAAAGATTAAGACAGGAATATGGTAAATTGTTCCACCTCCCAAATCCTCCTGCTGGGAGGAATCTCCATTCAATCAGGATGCTCTCCTCCAATTGAAAATATGAATCTGTTATGCAAGTTAACGAAAGATGCACCCTTCACAAGTTACATGTATGGTGTGAGAGCCACTGCAGGGTAGCCCCCCCCCCCCCAAGCCACAAAGGAAACATCAGAAGCCCTGGGCAAGACGGGAACAGGTCTCTCAGGTGCCTTTCTCCACACCAGCAGTTTATGACATTTGCTTGAAAAACAGCCATTTCAAGCCCCCCCTTCTCCATAAGCAACAATGGACCTTTAAAAACTCAGAATTCGGGGGGGGGGGGACCACTCTAATCTGAATACTGAAATGGTATTTGGGGGCCCTGAATAACCCTGACTACCAGTATTTGTGCACTTCCAAACTCGGAGTCCAAAATATACTGTTTTTTCATGTGCCCACTGCATAAGCAGCAAGTGTAACAGCCACTTTATCTATGACGTCACACTTTTTAAAGCAAAAAAACCCACCAACAACAAGAAAGGGGGGGAGAAGGAAGGAAAGGACAATTACTAAGAAAATGAAGTATTTATTTCATCTTCTATTTTTAATTTTTTTCTCCCTTTCATCTGTTTATTGTTAAAAAAGGACTCACCCCAAGTGTTCAGCTGTGCAAAAATGTTATCCCCACTGCAGAAAATGTATCAAGCCCCAAGTAAGAATTAACTCTTGCTCCCCTGCTGTGAATGCAGGCCGAGAAACAAAAATAGCTGGTGCATTTCTCCTGTTCTGCCATAAAATGCTTATGTATTTTTACTTTCATATTTGTTTATTTTCCTCCCTCTTGCAATGTTTCTAAATTTGTACCTGTTGGATTCTCAATAAAACATGCAAAATGTTAATAGATTTCTATTATTATACTTCCTTGTCTTTTATTTGTTATGACCTAATGATGCATTGTATTCCAATAATTTACCAGAATAAAAAAGTGCTCATTTTAAGACCACAGTAATTTCATCTTCCCTACAATATCTCAGAATGCTGATTGATCACCATGAGTCCCCTCAGCCTTCTAGACCTATCCCCCTGGATCTCTGTTACATCAACACCCCAACATAACTCTTAGCTCTTCCAATTTCTCCCTAAGTTTTCAATTGTGCCCCGTTTGCAAAAAGCACTTATGAAATCTGATATTACTGTCAAATAGCCATCAATCAACATATACACGAACACAGTGAGATTTGAAAATGAAGCCCATTGAATGCAAACAAAGAACTGCCAGGCTGTAGTAGGGATTCTTGGAGATTTGGAGGTGGAACCCGGGGAAGGCAGAATCTGGGGATGAGAGGGGAGGGGAGGGGAGACACTCAGCGGGGACACTCTGAAGCTGCTATTGCCTCCAGGGGAACTCATCTCTATAGCCCGGAGATTCCAGGAGAAGTCCAGGCCCAAGTGGAGGATGACAACCCTACTTAGCTCCCACCTAAAATATTTGACAGCCAGTGTGTGATGCAACGTTGCTGGGCCAGGAGCTGAGCGATGTCTGAAGCTTGCTTCAAGACCTTTCGCCAGTTGCTCTCTTTTCCTCAGCCTAATGTAGCTCACAAGATTGTTGTGAGGAAGGTAAGAACTATGCATGCTGCCCTAAGCACCTTGGAAATAAAAACCCAACTGTGGATGCTGCCCAGGAAAAGATGAACCCCCCTCTCCCTGCCCTGTGTGTCCTGATGTTTAGTTCTTCTGTGCTCTTTGACCTACTAGGCTCCTCCACCCTTGAACCAGACCAAAAGCATGCAGAGGGGACACATTGAAGCTTTCCCCCCATGGCTGTTTTTGCTTGCCAATCTACCCCTGCAGAGAGCTACCTCTCTATTGAAGAAAAATACATGAAGTGACATAGGTTACGGGGGAAAGTCTAACAGAATTTTATACCTCTTTAAAGTAAGCTGTGATCCTGCCTGCCACAGGAGGGTTAAAACAAGGATTCCTGAGAGTTTCTGCATTTTAATGAAGGCCTTGAAGCCGAGAGACTCACTTCTATATCCAGTTTTGGTATAGAGCTCTGAGAGTTGACTGTCTCTCTATCACATATTTATCCCACACTTCGTCCAAGTAACTCCAGGTTCCCTCCTCTTCTTTTTTATCCTCATGGCTACATGAGAATTCAAACTCAGGTCCCCCCAATTTGACAACCGACACTCCAGTTGCTACTAGGGTTGCCAAGTCCATCTTCCACCCCCAGCGGGGGACTTTGGGGGCGTTCCTGGAGGGAGCGGGGCATCCCTGACATGATGATGTCACGTTGGGGACGTCTGCCGCCCCCCACCTGCCCGTGCGCCGGATCTCCAGAAACAGCTGTTCCCTGCACTTAAAGGAGCCGGCGTTGCCCTTTTAAATGCAGGAGCCGGCGTTTCCCCTTTAAGAGCAGCCGCGTTTCCCTTTTAAGAGCACGAAGCTGGCATTTCCCTGCAAGCTTGTGGCAATCGGGCTTGGGAAGAAACATGGGTTCCACACACTTAAAGGGAGAGAGATGGGTGGCTGTGGGTGTTGGGGGTGGGGCTTCCCCCACCGGCCATCTGGCCGGCAGCAGGAAGAACCCCCCCAAAAAACGGGGGACCCCTGGCAAACTGGGGGGTTTGGCAACCCTAGTTGCTACACTACATGTAAGGAAATGGTACAGAACAATGGAGTGATAATGGCATGAAACCATGCAGTGAACAGCTTGTGAACATATGTCTCTCTGTGGTTTCACGGAGAATATTGCTAGTAACTTGTATGTCTTGACATTCGGGAGATGAATACAGTATAAATATTTGCCATTGAACATACATTCACTGCAGTTTTAGGAATCTTTTTGGGGGCAGGAGGAAGTAACACATTGTTCCCACCAACCAGAGGACAAAGGGAATGGCATAAAAGGAAGTATTTTGCAATACATGAGTCTTTCAAAATAAGATTCTTGAATTTAAGACACAGTGAGCATTCAGTTGAATGTATATCATATCCAAGAAATACCTCTATGCTTTCAGAGATTAATCAGGGACAAAACAAACAAACAAAAACCCTCCTGTGTCAAGAGGGAAAGCCACTATATGTTCCAGATCAGCTTTTCAGGGAGACATCTGGTGGTAATTCTTGGCCAATGCTAGTTTTTTTAAAAAATAGATTTCTCCCTAAACTTTCAAAAGCATGGCATTTCTATATACACATACACAATATTATTCATAACAGATGTATTTATATACTTACTAGGAAAAAGGCCCATTGTGGAAATAAATACAACAGCCTCTAGAAAAAGGCTCTGGGCGGGTGCCCCGGCCATGGACTCTCAGTGTCAATTTGCTGTGGCGACCTCAGCAGGGTATAATGACACTGAGTCCACCATTTTCTCCAGAGGAACTGATCTCTGCTACCTAAAGAACAGTTGTAATTTTGAGTGATCTCCAGCCCTCACCTGAAGATTGGCAATGATGGTTCCCCAGAAGGGAATGGTTGGTTTGGAGGGTGGAGTCTATGGCTTTGTACCTGTCTGAGGTCCCACGCCTCCTGAAACCTCCCCCTCTCCAGGCTCCATCCCTCACATCTCCAGGAATTTTCCACCTGGTGTTGGCAACCCTATCTCCTGCCCAGCCAATCATCAACCTACCTTTATTTCCCCCTCACTCTTCAGCTTTCCACCCCCCCAGACACCTGCAGCCTCTCCCGTGCTCTGAAGCCCTGACTGCTACGTCACATTGGCTGTCATATGGGGCCAACCTCAGCAGCATATAAGGATACAGAGCCCACCATTTTCTCCAGGGGAACTGATCTCTGCCATCTGGAAAGCAGTTGTAATTCTGAGTGATCTCCAGCCTTCACCTCGAGATCGGACACATTTTACCTCAGAACAGCAAACTGTTTAAAATGTTAGAGGCAAAAGCCAATCAAGTCGCATATGCAAATGACCTCTGTGTTCCGAGGCAAAGGCCAATGACTGGCTATGGGGGATAGAGGAACAGCAAGCTGTTTAGAATGTTGGAGACGAGACTCAAGCTATGCAGCCAGTGGATACGGACAGATTCTGAGTGACACACCAGGGCGCCAACCAATTCCGGAGCATGTGGAATATTCTAGAGAAGTGCCACCATCATTTGGCTTTTATGTATAAGGGAGATAAGCTGTGCAGTCTATAAAGGATAATGTCCCATGGAAGATGCAAAATAAGCCCGTTCGACAGTGATGCATGACAGTTGTGAGCCATGGCCCGCAGAATACATTCTTCTGATACTAAAGCAAGGAAAGGATTTATTTTAGTTGCTGCTGTTGCTGGCTCCGTTATTCACATCCCGCTGTGATCAGACCCAGGGCCTCTCTATGGTTTGCTTTAATGGACATACAGTGTACTCCTGCGGATACAGTACAAGGTCATCTACAAAAATAGGAGTCATATGATGAAGAGTAACCCGGGAGCAATAACTTGATTTTCATGGGAGTGCTGCTTTTGGGAATAAAGTGAAAAAGTGATTTTTTAAAAGGGTTTGTATAGGAAACCCTTTGGTGCCACTGACTTATTTTTATTTATATCCTGCTTTTATCCACAATGGGGACTCAAAGCAGATAATGATGTGGTGGAAAGTGCCACCAAGTCACAGCCAACCTGACCCTGTAGGGTTTTCAAGGGAAGAAATTTCAGAGGTGGTTTGACAAACACACACACACACACGGAAAAGGAAGGAAAGGCTTGTGAGTGTCAAACAGGTCTTTTCTCTCTGCTTGCTGACCTTCTCCCCATCTCAAGGGTGTGGTTCTCAGGCTATGAGCACACTGGCTTTTGACCTTTGGATTGCTCCCAAGGGCTCCTGTCTCTGGGTTAGGCCTTAAGCATCAGGTGTGCAGAAAGGAGAACAAACTCAAGGAGATGTTACTCAGTTTCCACTAGCTAGCAGGATCTTCCCCCAATTTGTCACCTTCCCTAGTCAGCATAGCCTAAGGTTCCATCTGCTGAAAGTTGCATTTAATCAAATAAAGCCTACAATGTATTACATATTGGGTTACTGCAGGGAAAATGTTCTGGGCAAGTGTAAGATGCAGAGCAGGGGGTGCGGACTCTAATCTGGGTTTGATTCCCCACTCCTCCACTTGCAGCTGCTGGATGTTCTGGGCAAGCCATAGTTCTGTCAGAGCTGTTCTCTCAAGGAAAGTTCTCTCAGAGCTCTCTCAGCCCCACCTACCTCACAGGGTGTCTGTTGTGGGGAGGGGAAGGGAAAAGAGTTTGTAAGCCATTCTGAGACTCTGAGTGAAGGGCGGGGTATCAATCCAATCTCCTCCTCCTCCTCCTTTCTTTTCCATTCTGCAAACTAATCAATGAGGGTAAAAATAGAGAGCTAGGATTTTTATAATCCCAACAACAGTCCTGTGAGGTATTCAGTGTTACTGTTGAAAGAAGAGACTGAGAGCGAGGAGTTTGCATAAGACCATGAAATTTGAAGTCAAGGGCAAGACTCACACAGGGGGAGGAGCTGATTCATAGCTCAGTTACTGCAGCATACAAACTCTCAGGGGTCATTTCGTAGAAAAAGAGCTAGGGGAACTCATTAGCATAACTCATTAGCATATGCCACACCCCCTGACATCAGGGGCCCGGCGGTGGACCTGCAAGGCCAGCAGGAGTGCGAGCAAGCCCCGCCAAGGGCCTCCCTGGCCCCAAGTAGGCAGGGGTGGGGAGAGGCGGGGAGGAAGCAACTTACTCTCCCTCTTCTCCTGCCTCCTCCTGGCTGAATGAGGGCTGGAAGCGGGGCAGCCGGAAGCAGGGGGCGGGGCTTCGTCATGTGCCCCGCACCTCTGCACCTCACCCGGGGTAACTGCATTCCCCCGCGATCCCCCCCAAAATGACCTCTGCAAACTCTCTGTCTCAGAGATAGGGCTGGAGATCTCTGGAATTAGAACTGATCTCCAGGTGACATAAGTCAGTTCTCCTGGAGGAAATAGGTTCTTTGGAGAGTGGACTCCATGGCACGATACCCTACTGAAGCCCCTCCCCAGGCTCCGCCCTAAATTCCCCAGGTATTTCCCAACCCAGAGTTGCCAGTCCTATAAAGATGAAGACTTTGTTACTTTTTGCAAGTTGCTGTTTTGTATCTGTATACTTCAAACTATATAAAATAATTATTGTATGTTTATTTTTTAAAAACTAAGAAAAATGGCCCGTGTGTGAAGAATAGATCCAGAAAAAGAAACCCAAAGCCTTCAGAGGAGAAGAGACGCAATGCGCGAGATAAGGGGCTAGCCCAGCAAGGTAACGGTAGCCCTGAGCGAGTAAATACCAGCTTTTAGATGAACAATTAGAAAGAGTCTGGGTGGCAAAAGAGAGGTCAAAGATAAGCTGGAATAGTTCTCGGAATAAAAGGAGGAGGAAGATAGAATAAACAGAACATGAACTTTGAATGTCACGATCACCCTATATGTGTGATCAGATGTTTACTCAAATGCTCTACCGATGAGGGGGGCAGTGACGTTTTCTTAGGGCCAACCAGGGCAGCCTAAACGGCCAGACAGTTACTGTGATATGGTCTGCTCGTATCATTTCAGAAATAAAAAAGATAAAATTACTCATGAAACTGTGAGCGTGGGATGGGATCATGTGTGCACTGGGGACAAGCATGTTATAAGTTTCCAACAAGCCCACAGAAAATATTATTGGGCCTCACACATGTTGGAAGTTCCAGGCGCAAGGTCCCTGTGTCTCAGACCTCCAGAAGCAAGTGACCACAGAGTGTGCAGGCAGACAGGCAAATACTAAGCCTCTTTCTGTTTACTCTCTACTGTCACAGGCTCTCTTTGAAGCGCAGATGAACACTCCTTAGAGAAAAGCGACTCCCTTCTGTCTTCTCTCTCGCTCTCTCTTCCCCGTTCCATGCACACAAGATGGGGTACAGGATGCCTCTCAGGATCCGCTCCCATCTATTAGCTAGATAGCATAGGAACTGCCTCTTCTTCTCTACTCTGGACTATCAAGCATGTATTTCTAGAATAAATTAGTTATTACTCTGTTTCACCTGGAAACAGTGGTCTCTGTGTAACTTTGTAACTTTGCAAGCACATGGTCAGGTCTAATACAAGCACTGCTGCGTCAAAGCCTTGTGCACTCTGCTAACTAACTAAAGACGGCTCTGCACTACCAGAACCAGTACCCTTCCAACAATACACAGTCCATCGACTGCTAGATCTGGGACTGCTAAGCCTGTTCTCGCAAACAGGACCCCCAGAATTGCCCAAGACAGACCTGTATTTTTAGCCTTTGCTCCTGCAAACATTCAAATTGCAGATCTGGTTCTTAGATTCCCAAGTATCTTCTCTTCCACAGCCCAATATTTCCCCTCTTGGATTTCTCTTATTTACTTTTGCAGAGACCATTAACTATATGAAAACTTCCACAATCTAAACTGGAAAAAACCTGAACATTTAGAGCTGATGTGGCATAGTGGGCGTTGGATCAGGACCTGGGCAACTGAGTGTGGACCCCAACTCTTCCCTGGAACCTCCCCGGGTGACCCGGGGCCCATCATAATCTCTCAGCCTAACCTCTCTCTCCAGATTTCTGTGAGAATAAAGTAGTGTGTGTGTGTGTGTCTGTGTGTGAATGTAATAACAGTGTTCCCTCTAAGCTGAGTTAGTGTGAGCTAGCTCACAGTTGTTTAGCCTCTGGCTCACACATTTTTATCTTAGCTCAGGAAGAATGGCTCCAGAGCAAACTAATTTATGCAGCAGCCAAATCCCTCACTCACAACTTTAATGTCAGTCGCTCACAAGTAGAATTTCTGCTCACAAGACTCCACAGCTTAGAGGGAGCTGCTCTAAGTCCCAGTTTTGTTTGGATCACACCGAGGCTGCTTCCACATGCATTGAATAACACACTGTCAATACATTTTAGTGACCATTTGCAAGTGGATCGCACTGGAAAATCCAGTTGCAAACGATCAGTAAAGGGCATTGAAAGTGCATTATCCCATTGTGTGTGAAAGCAGCCCAAGACTGGCTGTCAGAGCTTTTTATCTATGGACCTCTGTAGGGTAGAGAAAAGGAAAGTCACAAAGGAACTGGAAGTTGTGACAAAATGGGCAGGTTCAGGGCCCCCCCCATCAATTTACAGCTGACTTATGGTGACTCCGTAGGGTTTTCAAGGCAAGAGACATTCAGAGGTGGTTTGCCATTGCCTGCCTCCGCATCACGTCCCTGGTATTCCTTGGAGGTTTCCCACCCAAATACTAGACAGAGCCAACCCTGCTTAGCTTCTAAGATCTCGTGAGATTGGGCTAGCCTGGGCTATCTAGGTCAGTGCAGATTCAGTAATGAGCTCAAAATACAAAAATGAGAGATGGAGGATTCCTAGTGCAACGGTTCCATTACAGAATCACCTAGGTAGCTTGAAACATCAAAACACAGTGACAAACCTGAAAAGAACTTCAGAAGCATCCCTAATTAGCAGCAATGGGAGCCAACTTTTATGTCTCATCTTCAGTGAAAGGGTAAATCTATTCCTGACAGATCTTTGTGCAATTCACGAAGGCTAAATTTGTGCCTTCCCCAGAAAACAAACCACCAGACACATTTTTACACTACAGATGTTCATTAACAAAGACGTTAAAATAAACCCAAAGAAGTCAAAGAAATATTTGCATCCTGCGTCATCAACCTCCAAAAATCACTTGGGCTCCATCTGGCATCCTGGATTAAACCTGAAGAACTGGCTGCACAAATCAGAGATTAAACACTTGACCTCATCAAAACCATCTATCAACCCATCCGTCAGTTCCTGAGGAACAAAAACAAACCACAGCCTCCCTCAAAAGCGGAGGAGTATCAGGGATGAAACATCAAATCAACATTTCCCAAACATGTTCTCTCAATGACACTTATTAAAGTGCAGAAATGGAGTTTATTTGGATGTTTTGTTATTTCATTGCTTTCAAATGGAGAGCTCACAAAACAGATGGCCACCATCTTTGGAATCCTGAGGATCCTGTAAAACATATAATATCCATGCCCGGGGGTCCCATTTTCTTATGGGTGCCTCCTCAGAATCCTGGAGAGCCAGTTTGGTGTGATGGTTAAGAGTGGCGGACTCTAATCTGGAGAACCGGGTTGGATTCCCCACTCCTCCACGTGAAGCCAGCTGGGTAACCTTGGGTCAGTCACAGTTCTCTCAGAGCTCCCTCAGCCCCACCTGCCTCACAGGGTGTCTGTTGTGGGAAAAGGAAGGAAAGGAGATTGTAAGCGGCTCTGAGACTCCTTCAGGTAGTGAAGGGCAAGGTATAAAAACCAACTCTTCTTCTTGTCTGAGGGGGCGGGGCTGTTAATGCAGGTGCTCTGCCCTGCCCTGCTTACACATTCACTGCCCCGTCCCATCCAAAGATTCTGCTTCAGTTCAAGGAAGAATCATTAGTGCCCACTCCCACCACCACCACCTTTAGTTGCCTTAACCCTGCAACTGTCTCCCCATGTCGCTTGACCCTGAATAGTCAGTGCAGCCTATAGTATTTACAATTCACCCTCTTAAATAGCCATTCCAGAGGTTAGGATGAGGTTCAGGTACTTTGTTGGATAACCCTCCTCCAATAATGTGATCTCTGCCCTGAATGGATCACAAGCCCACAGAATGTCAACCAGTCATTCACTATGCTCAGTATCTGACTGTGGCTGGGAAAGTGAAAATGGGGAGGAATGTTGGTGGGAAGACTGGAGAACCAACTGACCGACAGAGTGGGGCAGAGAAAAGTGGAAATTTGCACCAAGGGCGGAGATGTTGCAAAACAAGCAAGTTAACGCCCCATCTGCCTCCAACAGAACAGAATGAAAAAGTCTACTGGGGTGATTTATCTTACTGCAGAGGTGTCGAACTCATTTGTTATGAGGGCTGGGTCTGACATAAATGTCACTTAGTCTGGCTGGGCCATGTGTGCCATGAGATACAATGCCGGGTATTGGAGATATAAAAAAGACAGCAACTGGTAACCTCCGAGTTAGTGTGCCCTCACTGCAAGGCCCCATGGGCTGGGAGTGGGTGCAGAGGAAAACCCACATGGGCAGACTGGAGAGGCAGCAGTGCAGCACTGGGCAGATGCTCCCATGCCCCAACAGAAGATTGTCTGCACCGCTTGAGCTGCAGGCTGAGTGGAGAGGTATGAATGCGGCTGCAGTGGCTCCCAACTTACCAGTGAAGCTGTCCCTGAAGTGAAGGGGTTCTGCTTGACTGCTGCAGACGAGGTTATCTTGCTGTGCTGAAGCCACATTTGGAGCGGCTCCGCCCCCCCAGCAGCCTCTTTTCCCCTCCCTTGCACCAGTTGCTTGCGGGCTGCATAACAGCCCTCGATGGGCCAATTCTGGCCCCCGGGCCTAATGTTTGACTCTCCTGATCTACTGTATCTTATTCGCACATATAAGTTATCTCCTGGTGCTGCACTCAACTCAACGAATATGTGGACTCGAGTCCACTGAAGCACAAATCGTATTCTGTTGTCTGTGTCAGGGGAGGGGAGTAGCAACGTAATCAAATTCATTCATTGGTTTATTTCCCTAATACTGCTGAGAAAAGCCTATTCTGAATAGGAAGCACTCGACCAGTCTGTGCTTCCTTCTTTTTGGTTTAGAGCAGGGGTGGCCAAACTGCAGCTCAGGAGCCGTATGTGGCCTTTTCACACATATTCTGTGGCCCCCAGCAGGGTGGCTGGGGAAGCAAAGGGGAGGCATGCGTCCCCACTCGGTCCACCCTTCCCTGGCCACTGTTCCCCTTGAACTTGAAGCGGGGGGGGGGGGAGCGGAGAAAGAAAGAAACCTTAAATGCATTCCCAAAGCCCTCCCCACAAGCCTACAAATATCACTGGACAAATAGATATCATTGTCAATCTCTGCTTTCACCCCTTTTGTTTTTATTTTTGGCAGTCGCATTTAATGTTAATAAAAAGCAAATTTGCATATTTTCCCCAATAAAATCATGTGTAATATTTGCTCATGTCTTGCTGCTCTCAAACATCTGACGTTTATTCTGTGAGGTCTCTTGGCCATGCCTGGTTTAGAGCTTTTGGACTTTACAGTAGTTCCACCAGGCTTCCAACATGTCCTCTGCCTGACCTCTTTCACGGAATCATATTCAGCTGATCAGGGTGGCTGACAGACCTAGGGAAATGTAGCTGTTCCCCAGGAACCATATGGTCAGGGACCAGTCTACCTAAGGGACCGCCTTGCCCCACATGTTCCCCCAAGGGCACTACGGTCGAGGACCCAACATCTATTGGATGTTCCAGGTCCCCGGGCTATCAGATTTACCATGACCAGGAATAGGGCGTTCTCGGTGGCGGCTCCTATCTGGTGGAATGAGCTCCCAGAGGAGATCAGGGCTCTGCGGGACCTAGCACAGTTCCGCAGAGCCTGCAAGACGGAGCTCTTCCGCCAGGCTTTTGAATAGGAGCCGCCACCACTAGTGCACCACCAACGCACTAGTCTATCATCAACGCCCCAATACCCCATAATCGCTGGACTATGGGCGAGAACGGGAGGTGTTGGGGGTGGCCATCTTGCTTTTAGAAATTGTAATTTGGAATTTGGAAATTGACTGAGAGGAGCACCAAAATCGGTTTAATGGTGATGTATTTTACTATTTTGTATTGTTTTACTGTTTTATATGGCGATACGCCCTGTAAGCCGCCCTGAGCCTCCGGGGAGGGCGGGATAGAAATGTGAATAATAAATAAATAAATAAATGAATGAAAGCTCTGTCTGTAAACCAACTTCATGCAGAAGATTTCCTTGTGTCAAACTTCTCCTAGCTAGAAGGCAAGAGATGATGGATGAACTCATTAGTTCAGTGCCTTTTACCTGAAGTATATACTGGGGGCAGCATTACATCAAAGGCACAGAATGCAATAAAGTAGAACATTTAAGAGGAATTGTTATGTATTCAGGCCCAAAACTGTTATGGGTGAAATATCAGCCCCCCCCCCCAATAACTGTAGTGGAGACAAACTATTGCCACCTCATATGGATCTGTCCATAACCCAAATGGTGAACTTGAGACGGAAAACTTGGAGGAAGCCAGTATTGCAGTAATGAGTGATTCAACTAGTCTCACATCAGCAGGGTAAATACATGGTCAATTTGGAACATTTTTTTAAGCTACTGTAAATTGCTGCGCCTTGGAATAACTGGGACAAAATGGAGGAAAGATACAACACTGGCCAGACAGTCTGGCCTTAATTCTGAGTGGCGCTCAGGGTGCTGCAAATGGGTTTAAGAGTTGTTGAACTGTTGGAAATAATGATCATCAGTGCTAAAGGCAAATAGGCATGTTGTAGCATGTTGTAGTGGTTAAGAGCAGCAACCTCTAATCTGGAGAACCGGGTTTGATTCCTCACTCCCCCACCTGAAGCCTGCTGGGTGACCTTGGGCCAGTCACTGTTCTCTCAGAACTTTCTCTCTGTCCCACCTACCTCACAAGGTGACTATTCTGGGGAGAGGAAGGGAAGGTGATTGTAAGCCGCTTTGAGACTCCTTAATGTAAGCCCCTTTGAGCTTCCTTAAGGTAGAAAACGCCCTGACCTGGGTAGCCCAGGCTAGCCCAGGGTTGGCCCTGGCTAGTAATTGGATGAGAGACCTCCATGGAATACCAGGGTCGTGATGCAGAGGCAAGCAGTGGCAGACCACCTCTGAATGTCTCTTGCCATGAAAACCCTGCGAGGTCGTCATAAGTCAGCTGCGACTTGACGGCAATTTTTACCACCCCCAAGGTGGGAAAAGCAGAGTACACCTACTGGGGTTGCCAGGTCCTCCCTGGCCATCGGTGTATGGGGGGGGGGTTAGGGTTGTCATTTCCAGTTGGGGAATCCCTGGAGATTTGGGGTTGCAGCCTGGGGAAGTCAGGGACCTCAGTGGGGTACAGTGCCATGCATTCCACCCTCCAAAGCACCTATTTTCTCTAGGGAAACTGATCTCTGTAGTCTGGAGATTAACTGTAATTCCTGGAGATCTCCAGGTCTCACCTGGAGGCTGGCATGCCTAACACCTACCCTTCTTTTTCTTAAAAAGTGAAGGCCTTGCCCAAAAGAGGAGAACAAGAATCATGGGCTCTGGCAACAGGTAGAAGCTGACAATAAGGGAAGCAAAACACGAACATGAAGAGCATGTTGCTAAAAATGTCAACACACCATCAGTGTTTCTTTAAATATATAAGCAGCAAGAAACCAGCCATAGACACAGATGGACTTTGAGGCAACATAAGGATTATTAAAACAAAATTGTTATGAAAATGAACACAAGGGGATTACGGCAAAGCTGGCTAAATTCTTTTCATCGGTGTTCACTGCAAAAGATGTTGGACAAATACTCAGGTTCAAACTGATCTTTTTTCAGCAGGGTGACTGAAGAACAGAGTCAAATGCAGGTGACGAGGATTAGGACCAGCTGACAAATTAAATTTAACAAGTCCCCAGGTCTGGAGGATATACACCTGTGTATTCTCAAAGAACTCAAATGCTAAACTGCTGATCTCCTAACAAAAATTACAAATTGTTAACTAAAACAGGCTTACCAGAACGGGGGAGTATCACAACCACTTTTTTAAAAAAGGGGAACCATGTTTTTTTTTTGGGGGGGGTCAGATAATTGCAGCGAGCCTCATTATCAGTTCCAAGAAAACTGGTGAATGTTGTTATCAATAACATTGTTATTATAAGATATACAGTAGAAGAAAAAGCTGTACTAAGCATCAGAGTTACTTCTGCACACAGAAGTCCTGCCACGTAACTCTTTTGAAGTTCTTTGCAACTCATCCATCATGGTGATGTGGCAGAGAAGTATATACTTGGGAGTTCTAAAAAAGCTTTGGACAAAGTTCTAAAAAAGCTTTTGACAAAGTCCCTCATCAAAGGATTCTGAGGAAACTCTGAAGTCATGGGACATTTATTAGGCAGCTGTTCAGAACCTTTCTGTTCCAGGGAGAACCCAGGGGGCTCAGACAAGCTAAACACAAACACAGCAACCAAATCAAATAAATACTTAAAGCAGATGCAATACAATAAACCACAGCAAAAAGTCAAGAGCAGCAGATTCACATATTCCAATTAAAACCATTTAGAACAGAATAGAATAAAACAGTGTAACAGTCAGCTACACATACCAAACTCCTTTAACTTTTCCTTGGTCTCCAGATCACTCACCATCTTTGTTGCCCTTCTCTGGATACAACAAATCCAAAGGACCACAATGAACAAAGCAGTCCAATAGAACTAACACTGTGGTAATAGTTCAATACAAATTCAAATTACTGAAACCAGTACATAACAAACTGTAAAGACAACACACTGCAACAGTTAAGTATAGTGCTATCTCAATGCAATAGAACTTATTTCACAAGTGTGGTAAATTCCCCAATTGGTACAAAAAGCCCTGAAGGTCCTTTGTAGCCAAAGTTCAAGAAGAGTTCAATTGGTCAGCACCCTATTCTGGAGTGGCAGGGGTTTCCTCAATCTTCATCAGGACTGCATAAATCATCAACGGAACCAAAGCCTTAAACAGTTCAGCCTAACAGTAGACAGGCACTTATTAATGAGGGTGACCACTGTCTAGTCATTTACAGATCAGCCAAATGGAATGTGTCCAGAGGAGGGCAACGAAGATGGGGAGGGGTCAGGAGTCTAAGTCCTCTGAGGAAAGGTTGAAGCTTGGTATGTTTAGCCTGGAAAGGAGACGACTGTGATATGATAACTGTCTTCAAGTACTTGAAGGGCTGTCGTATAGAGGATGGTGTGGAGTTGTTTTCTGTTGTCCCAGAAGGTCAGCCCAGAACCAATGGGGTGAAATTAAATCAGAGGAGTTTTCAGCTAAATATTAGGAGGAACTTCCTGAGAGTTAGAGCAGGTTCCTCAGTGGAACAGGCTTCTTCAGGAGGTGGTGGGCTCTCCTTCTTTGGAGGTGTTTAAGGAGAGGCTAGATGCCCATCTGACAGCAATGCTGATTCTGTGAACTTAGGAAGATCATGAGAGGGAGGGCAGGAGGGGATGAGCCAGTGCTTGGCTCTTGTGGCCCTTTCTGACACACCCAAGGGAATGCCAATAGCCACTGTGGGGTCAGGAAGCAATTTTCTCCACACCAGTTTGGACACGGATCCTGGAGGTTTGTTTGTTTGCCAACTTCTGGGCATGGAGCAGGGGTCACATGGTATGTGTGTCTGTGAGGTAGTTGTGAATTTCCTGCATTGTGCAGGGGCTTGGACTAGATGACCCTGGAGATCCATTCCAACTCTATGATTCTATGAACCATTATTGCAGCAATCTGAAAAACCTATAAAAGGCTGAGTGTTTTCAAATCCTAATTTCATGAGTTAGCAACTGGCTGAACAGGTGGACAGTGTTCCGTGCGCCTTGGTGTTTAGTCATGCCGGCCACATGACCACGGAAACGTCTTCGGACGGCGCTGGCTCTTCGGCTTTGAAACGGAGATGAGCACCGCAACCCTAGAGTCGGATTCGACTGGCTTTCGAGCAAGGGAACCTTTACCTTTACCTTAAACATGTGGGAGCAGTGGGTAGAAGTAAATTGACCATTTATTATTTATGTATTTGGTTTAGTTTTAACATTTTAGGATGCTTTTCTGCAAAACTTAGGGTCCCCAAAGCAAGGAACAATAAAAACATTAAAACAAATTAAACACACACACACAAATAGAAAACAATTAAAACAAATATAGACATACGAACAGGAAAGAGGATCAATGAAAGACGTGGGACTGTGTACTCACATGACATCCAGCATTTCATGTGGTTTGGCCTGTAGGTGGCTTTAAAAGGGGACTTAGACAAATTAATGGCAAATGGATCTATTAAAGGCTATTAGTAATGACAGTCAAACACATAAGAAGGCCAAGAAAAATGGGTGGGTTTTTTTAAGAAGTTAAATTTTCTATCCTCCATGCCCATTTTTTTTCTTTTGGAATCATTAGAAATTTTCAGGTCCACTGGGGAGGGGGAACTCCAATAAAATATTTTCTCATTTGAAATGAGTGAAATGCTTTTAAAGACAAGGTTTATTCACTCAAAATGTGTAGTACGTCAGACAACTGGCAGCATTAGAGAATGACAATTCCTTTTCATACACAGACATATGCAGCAAACTTTTTTTTTTGTAATTTTTGCATTTGTGTGTGTGTGCCTGGAAGTCTTGGTAACCTCTGGCGACCCCTATTGGGCACAGAGGACATGCAGAGATGTAGCCTGATAGCCCTGCCTCCCGCCCCTGGTATTCTTTGGAGGTCTCCCATCCAAATACTTGCCAGGGTCAGCTCTGCTTAGCTTCTGAGATCTGATGAGATCAGGTTTGCCTGGCCTGTCTGGGCCAGGGAATATGCAGCATATTTCTATGAGTACATTTATTGTTTAAAGCTGAATATTTTTTGACCAAGAATTAAACTATATGTTATGATAATACACTATAGAAGAATTCAGTGGTTTAACGTAATACACAAATATCTTGTTAGCCCTATTTTGACTGCGTGAGATTGTCTCTGTCCAAATACTAGGGTTGGGTTTTGAGGGTTTTTTTGTTGTTCAGTCGCACAGTCGAGTCCGACTCTTCGTGACCCCATGGACCACATCACACCAGGCCCTCCTGCCTTCCGTCGTGCTCCAGAGTTTGCTCAATTTCATGTTCGTTGCCTCGATGACACTGTCTAACCATCTCATCCTTTGCCTGTCTAACCATCTCATCCTTTGCCGTCCCCGTCTTCTTTGACCTTCAATCTTTCCCAGCATCAGGGTCTTCTCCAGTGAGTGCTCCCTTCTCATTTGGTGGCCAAAGTATTTGAGCTTCAGCTTCAGGATCTGGCCTTCCAGGGAACAGTCAAGCTTGATTTCTTTTAGGATTGACTGATTTGATCTCCTCGCAGTCCAGTTTTTGCTTACTACAAAGTGTGTGTTTTCTGTTTTCAACACTCCCCCTATACCTCTCAGATGGCAAGAACTTAAGGCAGTGTAGGATGCAGCAGTTTGCCACGTGTGCCCTCTCTCTAGTATTTGGTACGTTTGAAATTTGGCTAGCAAAAACTTCAGGCCTTTGTATTTTAAATGTCATAAATATGCCAAATAGAATACATCATTTATAACTTAACATAGGGAAATGTATTGGGTTTTAAAGCAATAAAGTAAGTTTAGGGTTGAAAAGGAAGTAAGCATTACATATAGTTCAATGTTTACCAAAGTTTTTCCAGAGAAAAAAGGGAGGAGTCAAAATCCCAAGAAATGTTATACCTCTGTTAAAAAGCCAGTGCTCAAAGATTGAGTACCAGATACTCAAGGGGGTGGGGGAGGACATTCGGAAGACCTCCAAGTCCTGCTTGTGGGTTTCCCCGCAGGTATCTGCTTTGCCACCAGGGAAAACAGAATTCTGGCTTGACAGATGCTCATTTGATCCAGCCGGGCTTTCCCTGGCTTCGAAGGACAAGGACTGCGAGTATTACTCAAATGCTCCCTCTGGTGTTCACTTAAAGAAATACAACTATCTAACAGGCCTTATTTTATTTCGATTATATTTGTCAAAAATGGTCACTTTTTCTGTGTAAGAACAGTTTCTCAATATAAAGATTAAAGTGTTTTATCCACATATCACTTAGCTCATCTGTGAGAAAGCTTGTCTTTCCAGAGATAGAACAGCACCCACCCCTCAAGCTGACTGTTGCCCACATTTGTTCCATCAGCAGCAGGGATTTAGAACACGTAGGGAAGGATCTAACACCTAATGCATTATAACAAGATTAGACACTGAGCCAACGTTTTGGGCCCTGTCCTGCTCAGAAGAGTGGTCACTACGATGGTACCGTCAAGACATGCTCAATGTTCCCTCTAAGCTGTGGAGTCTTGTGAGCAAAAATTCTACTTGGTGAGCTACTGGTATTAAAGCTGTGAGCGAGCGATTTGGCTGCTGCATCAATTAGCTTGCTCTCGAGTCATCCTCCCTGAGCTAAGACAAAAATGTGTGAGGCTAAAATACTGTGAGCTAGCTCACACTAACTCAGCTCAAGAGGGAACACTGGATGCTAGACAACCAGACAATTAAAGATGTCATGCTGCTTAAGGATAAGGTGTCCCCCTCCTGACATGTCGCATTGTCACTAAAATACAGAAAGGGATAGGAAAGCCAATTCTGACATCGGTTTGGGATAAGCATCTCTAAGAGCTCTCATCAGCTCTCTATTCTAACTCTGTTGGAGAAGGAACGTAGGAGATGTTCTCTGTCTCTGAAATAAGAAGTCAAGATTAGCTGCCATAATGCATGATTGGATGGAGGGGGGAAGACGGGCAGTAATGCCATTCTCTCTCTCTCTCTCTCTCTCTCTCTCTCTCTCTCTCTC
>NW_015174858.1:142772-210883 GCF_001447785.1 Gekko japonicus
ACACACACACACACACACACACACACACACACACACATACCAGCAATCTCCAGCTCAACCACATACTCCAGGAAAGGAGAAGATTTGTCCATGGCCAGTCCATCTATTTAACCAGATCCAGGGAACAAGGAATCGAGGTTACAGTTGCTAGGCAACTCTGTGTCATGCTCTCCAAGTGCCTCTGGGTCAAGCACCAGAGAGAGAGAGAGAGAGCGCGCTAGTTATCACCTGGGTCTGTAGTAAAAATGGAACAGAGCGGAAGGGATTTGCTTCCCATCTCTCAGTTGCAGCTAATCAGGGCCACAAGTGAGCATTCTCCCCCCCCCACACTTGCAACTGATATGGAAGAGGGAGGGGCAGTGGAGCGAAGTCCCTCCATTTCCTCTGGGCACGGGATAATTGGTAAGACTGGACAGATGCCAAATTAAACATCCCTTGGGATGGCACGGTGAATGGGGTTTGTTCATTCTGTGCGAGTGACTGCTGTGTTTGTAACCCAAGAAGTAATGATTTCCAATTTTGTAAAATGCCAAATGAAACAAAAATGTTATCACTATTTATTTATCTACCCATCCATCGTGTATATGGTCCCGAGGGATAGCTTATGACAAGCCAGTAAACAATAAAGTATGGCGAGTATAACGCAATCGAGTAGAAAACCCCAACAGCCACTGCAGAGAGCAGATATACTATCAATTGCAGCACCGGCAGGATGAAATTAACTGCGCCACGAAGACCATTAAAAAAGGAAGGACCGGTAGCTCTAAACCAGAAAATCCAGTTCAGCTGCCTATACCTGAAAGCCTGTGCTCAAAAAGGTTGAAAGCCAGTTTTTCTTCATTGTTTGTTGTATATATTACCCTGGTTCGATTTCATTGTTTTTAATTGTATAAGTCAACTTGACCCTGATCTGGATAGACCAGGCTAATCCGATCTCATCAGAACCTGAAAGCTTAGCAGTGTCAGCCCTTGTTAGTACTTGGATGGGAGACCACCAAGGAAGTCCAGTGTTGCGAGGCAGAGGCAGGCGGTGGCAAACCACCTCTGAGTGTCCCTTGCTTTGGAAACCCTACGGGGTCACCATACGTCAGCTGTGATGACAGCAAAGGAAAAAAAAATCCACCTGAGACTCAGTGAGAAAGGTGACCTAAAAATGCTGTGTGTAAACAAAGAAAGTTCTCCCAACTCAGACTCAAATTGATTCAATTTCAACTAGACGGCTATTCTGATGGCATGGTCATGTCCGCATCTTCATTCTTCTTTCGGTTGCCATCTCACCATGCTATTTTAAGTGCCTCACTCCGCAGGGTGACAAGGAGGGGAAGAGAGCTGCATAGATATGTCCATGACAGGCACACATTCCAACCAAAGACTTAGCTTGTGTACACACCACACAGCATCATCACTGATTGGAGGAAATACTGCACACCGAAATGACAATAATATTTTCCCCCCTCCATTGGCAGAGCTGAAAGATCCCCCCCCCAGCTGTACTTGCAGAATAGACCGGAGGGGCAATTTCACCTGCTTTCCCCTTCCTTAGTCCAGCTGCCCCACTGCATGGCTTTCCAATCCACAATACTTGCCATTGCCCTTTCAAAGCTAGCAGATGGCCACTGAGTCGGGATGCCAGCCTCAAAGTGGGACCTGGGGATCTCCCAGAATTACATCTAATCTCCAGACTACAGAGATAAGTTCCTCTGAAGAAAATGGATGTTTTGGAAGGTGGACTGTATGGCACTGTACTCCACTGAGGTGCCTATCCTGCCCAGGCTCAGTCCTCAAATCTCCAGGAGTTTCTGTTAAGTCCAGCGCTTAACAAATAGTCGGAGAGTGATTTCAGCAAAACTCAAGTTTATTCCGAAACACGAACACTTCTCCAACACGGTACAACATCTGATAGCCCGAACAGCTTGTCCATAGTAGCTGCTCGGTATTTAAACATTTCCCGGCTAATGTAGCCACACCTACTATACAGATAACAACCAATGCGATTGAGCGTATAAGGGCCAATCACTTTCGTTCCCGCTCGCAGTTTGCTTTATCGTGATTGGACACATTAGTCTTGGACTTGAATCCCTGTCCAAGACGAAGCTTAACATAGCTTCCTAATGAGATGTTTCACATTACATCTAATGCATTCATGGCAGCTTCTGAATACATTACAGTTTCCCAACCTGGATCTAGCATTTCTACCACCCCATCTCCCACCAGTGGCCAGGAGGGGTCTGGCAACCCTAACACTAGGGAAGGGGAGAACTTGTCTTGTTGCCCCCCCCCAAAGTAACAACACACACCATGAAGTATGAAAGCAGCTGTTCTTTCATAGACACAGCAGCAGCTATTTACCCAAACCTTGGTAGCCATTCTTTGTTTTGCTCTGGGCAGTTAAAATTGGATGTATGAGGGTGCAATTTTCTCCGGTAGGAGCCGGTGCCCCATTTTGCCTTCAGCAAGTGTCCTCCTGAAAAAATATATTCTAGGTTGGTCAGACCCACTGGACTCAATGTAAGCGGCTGGAGGATTATAGCGGCACATGGGCACAAGATCTGGCATTGGTACGGTTGCAAAATGCTGCACCATGTTGAAAGAACTTGCATTTACCACTTGCATACATTTGTTGTTGTTGTTGTTGTTGTTCAGTCACACAGTCGAGTCCGACTCTTCGCGACCCCATGGACCAGATCATGCCAGGCCTTCCGGTCTTCTGCTGTCCTCTGAAGTTTGCTCAACTTCATGTTCGTTGCATCTATGACACCGTCTAACCATCTCTAATGCAAACACGGAACACGCTGCTTGGAAACAGCCTGTGTTATTCTGCTAACTAGATTTTCCTGCAAACTAGATTTTTCAGGAAAATTAATAAAAGTCACTGTATTTGAAAAGGATGCCTAGAACAGACTGGGGGGAGTGAAACATCACGCAGAAGCACGATAAAAGAAGCAATACTATAAAAATAGCTCTTGCATAAAAAAAGGAAATATTAATTTGGCAGCTTCAGTCTTGATGCAGGGCTCTCTATTCAAAAGAATACTTGACTCATACCACGGTGTGCACACAAAACAATAAATGCATTTTTTGCAAAGCCATCTATTGGCAGGAGGGTCCAAACTGCATCACAGAGCCACCTGTCCTCCCCTGGAAAACTGAAATCAGTTCTTTCCCCCTTCATTCTGAAGCACTGCCATTTTGCCTGGGGTGGTGTATTATGGGCACACATACAGAAAGCAGGGACTGGTGTTGTGTGGAAGCATAACTGCCCCCCACTTGAGGGGCCTGTGCAGTTAGGGGTGGTTTACTGTGTACAGTTTCCTCTGGCCAGGTTTGCGTATAAACCTCTCATGCTATTTCTTCCCCATCCCGTTCTATCCACGGAGTCTCATTAGTGATGGAAGACAGACACCTGTTTTATTCCTGAAATGACTCACAGTATTTCACGGTAATGGCCTCGGAGCCCGAGCTGCCCTCCCTTTCCAGTCCAGTGAAGCAGACTTCCCTCCATGCCTGGGGACTGCCTCTAGCACTCGGATATTCATGCTGGGCATGCTCCCTGGTTTGCACTATCCCTCTTCGTCCCAGATCATTTTGCTTCTGCAGCAGCCACTGGTCACATCTTTGCCGGCTGTCCACTGGCCGTTTCTAGGAAATCGGTCATTACAGTGAAAGCTCTGCTAACCAGAATCCACAGCCAATGTAGGTTACCGGTTAACTGAATGTGCTAGTTAACAAAGCTTTTACTTGGCAGTGGTAGAGTGGGCTATAGTTCCAGGATCCACAGGATCATAACCTGACAGGATCCATAGGATCCACAGCTTGCTCCACCACCACTCGCTCACCACTGACCCAGCGGCCACCTTCTTAGCAGTTCTGTCCATTCTCAGTGACGCTGGGCTGGGCAGAGCGGGCTATGGGTCCCGGGCACCCCTGTTATCAGAGTGTTTTGGTTGACCGAATGCTGGTTAACAAGGATCATATTTGCATTTTGCTATTTTGTTCAGTAACCATGGCTTTATTACTGAGACTCAAAACTTCAGTGCAATCCCAACTATGCTTATCATCAGGAAGAAGACAGTATCCTGGTGGTACTAATGTGGGGGGGGGGCAGCTCAAGCCTGTATCACATTTCAAGACCCAGTCCGTTATCTGCTGTGTGTGGGCACAGTGCAACATGCAAGCTGTGCTAAAACAAAGCCTTGGCCAAGTGGGTTTGCTAGGGAACTGATCCCCCATGGTGCTCGACTGGTGGAGAACCAGTTTGGTGTAGTGGTTAGGAGGGCGGACTCTAATCTGGGAGAACCGGGTTTGATTCCCCACTCCTCCACATGCAGCTGCTGGGTGACCTTGGGTCAGTCACAAGTTCTCTCACGAGCAGTTCTCTCTGAGCAGTTCTCTCAGAGCTCTCTCAGCCCCACCTACCTTACAGGATGACTGTTGTGGGTTGGGGAAGGAAGGGAAAGGAGTTTGTAAGCCACTCTGAGACTCCTTTGGGTAGTGAAGGGTGGGGTATAAATCCAATCTCTTTTTCTTCTCACTGATATGTTTCCTTGCACCCACTTGCTTCTTCTTAAAATAAAAAAGCTGGCTTTTCTCTGAATCATTGGAGTACCAGGTGCTTCAGAAAAACCCATGAGGAATCACGTCTGCAGGGAGCACTCATTTGGAAAAAAACTTCCCTCCCTCCCTTACATCAGCATGGTTGACCTAGAATCTCCTAACACTTTGTGGAACCTCCCAATGTTTTGTGATCGGACTCAACCTTCATAACAGCCATTTGTGGCTGCTTCCCCCTTCCTCAGCAACCATTTTATTATAGTGCCCGTTCCTTGTTCTCCAAATTCCATACGTGCCCACAGATTCAGTATGAGATTGCAGGGATACCTTGTAAGGGAGAGTCTTCCAGTAGCGACAGGTAATGATTTGGGCTAGTCAAATGACACTTACCTGCAGAGCGGAGGGATGAAAACTTTAGCTCCTTGTCAAGACTCCCAACTTTCGAAACAAACTATTGCTGTTCCTCTAACAAACATTTGATCTGCAGGAATTTGCAAGGGATAATGTTAAACGTCACGGTGCAAAGAGATTCACCGATTTCCAAGAAGCAAGTCTCAGTTCAAAACAGAGAAGCAGCCCAGGATAAGTCTTACTTTTCTTTTTGGTCACTTGGCAACGCCCTATCCTTGGTTTAGGCTCCCTGTGCACCTCTGTGGTGATTAAGGACTTGGGAACCAAGGGCTGAGTTTACCTTGGTGGTGGTGTGGAAACTTCTCAGAGCTGGAAACCCTCACCTTCTCAGACTTGGTGGCCTTTACCTGTTTGTATAGGAATGTCCATCCCTTCCTATTCTCACAGAGCCTCTCCTCGTGCCTCAAGACAGAGGATCAGGAAAACGCTGAGCAGTTTTCCAGTCTCAGGGCTGCCCCTACTAACTGCTTTTCCTGCCTTCAGAGTAGGGTTGCTAACTCTGGGTTAGGAAATCCCTAGAGATTTGGGGGGTGAAGCCTAGGGACGGATCTCCGTGGGGCATAATGCCATATCTGCCAACCTCCAAAGCAGCCATTGCACCCAGGGCAACTGATCTCTGTCATCTAGGGAACAGTTGTAATTCCAGGAGATATCCAGGTCCCGCCTGGAGGTTGGTGACCCTGCGTTGGGAAGAAGAAGAAGAAGAAGAAGAAGAAGAAGAAGAAGAAGAAGAAGAAGAAGAAGAAGAGATTGAATTTATACCCCGCCCTTCACTCGGCATTTCAATGTGGCTTACAATCTCCTTTCCTGATTCCTCTCCACAATAGACACCCTGTGAGGTAGGCGGGGCTGAGAGAGCTCTCTCGAGAACTGTCCTTGAGAGAACAGCTCTGAAAGAACTTGTAACTGACCCAACATCACACCAGCAGCTGCAAGTGGAGGAGCGGGGAATCAAACCCGGTTCTCCCAGATTGGAGTCCGTGCACTTAACCACCACACCAAACTGTTGTACACCAACAAAGTGCTGCCCCACTAGAACAACGTACAGATTTGGGGGCCCAGGAGAGTCCATGTTCCAATCTGTGTTCAGGGAATTTTACTCAGGGCCAAATTGCCTTGTTATTTAATATGGGGAGGTATGCACTTAAATCAGGCAATAGGCAAATACGGGGCCCAGCATCAATGTATACAGGGATGCAGAGTCCTCCAGACCCACCAAATAGACGCTGAGACTAATGTCAGTATGAATTGAGTTGTTTACGGAAGGTATTTCAAGCATACAATAACACAGGCATACACACACTTATACAGTACCTAAGAAATATATAGAGAGGAGAATAGCACATTCACTTTAGCAGGATGTTTCGTTGAATACTTTACCTGTCCTTGGCAAGATGGAGAGAGCCTCAGGAAAAATGAGGGGCTGGGGGTCGTGTCCTGAACCAACGAGGAGACTTTGGCTGCACACACCAAGAGTCGGGAGTTTAGGGTGAGGGTAGGAGGGGGTCAAGGGAGAGAGGAAGGGGAAGAGGGAGGGGAAGAGGAAGAGCAAGGGTGCAAGCGCGCGCGAGAGAGAGCGCTGGTGCTGGGTGCTCTCTTTTATTAGGAGTTGAGGGGTGGGCTCATCTTGGCCTCCTCTCTTGGCACACCTCCTGGTAGTCCGTCCCCAAAAATATGCTAACTGGTACTGGGGTTGAAGGTCCACAGGAGTGGGCAATGCTGAATCTAATGGGAAACTAGTTTTGAACAATGGCACCTGATGGGATTATGTCTTGTTCTGGCCAGAGGCATTGTTCTCTTGTTGTCTTCTGGCTGCAGTTTCGACTAGGTGATGTATTAGGTGGGGAAAAACATGTTGCCTACGTGTACTGAGGGAGACTCTTCATGGAGCTTTGGTCCCCTGTCTTCTGGCCTGGCCTGGCAGTTGCGTGGCTGCTCAGTGCTGTATATGGCTAGGGAGCTGGTTCACCTTTACTGCAAGTAAAGGGGTGGGTGACATACAGGATCCATGGGCACAGCATTTCACAGGAAGGCTTCCTTCTTCTGAGTGTGTGTCTGTAGCTGGCATCTTTTGGAGTCACCTTATAGTTCAGTCCCTTTTGCACACAACTAGCACAGGTCAGGTTTTTCATAACTTATCAGTTCATAAAAGCACAATAGGGGCCTTGTAGGGCAACACATGAGGCAAAGGAGGAGGAGGCAGGAATGGTGTGGGACTCAGGGTGCCTTTCCTGGGCATTGTGCAGAGTAGGGGTGGCAGCCTCCATGTGGAACCTAGGGATCCCCTGGGACTACAGGTAATCTACGGAGATCAGTTCCTCTGGAGAAAATGGACGCTTGAAGGGCATTGTCCCCCAATGAGGTCCCTCCCTTCCCCAGGCTCGACCTCAGAATCTCCTGGAGTTTCCCAACCTGGAGCTGGCAGCCCTACCCCCCATCCCCCGCAGATGGCACCCCTGGCTGAAAGAAGGCAAAGGGACCCCCCCTCCCCCCAATCCTTGTTTACCTTCAAGAGCTGCATGACAGGAGGGGCAGGGCAGGGAGAGTCCGCTTTCTGCTATAGGAGTAAATATGCCGAAGACAACAGGGAACCCTTAGTGTTGTGGATGTTGTTTGTAGCTGTAGGAGTAAGTAGACACTGAAGAGCAGGCCCGTAGCTAACAACTTTTTTCTCAGGGGGGCCATGTTTTTCTCAGGGGGCCCACCACCAGTGTTCCTTCTAAGCTGAGTTAGAGTGAGCTAGCTCAGTTTTTTATCCTCTAGCTCACAAATTTTTGTCTCAGCTCAGGAAGGATGGCTCCAGAGCAAACTAATTAATGCAGGAGCCAAATGGCTTGCTCACAACTTTAATGGCAGTAGCTCACAAAGTAGATTTTTTGCTCATGAGACTCCACAGCTTAGAGGGAACATTGCCCACCACCAATGTTCCTTCTAAGCTGTGGAGTTTTGTGAGCAAAACTTCTACTTTGTGAGCTACTGCCATTAAAGCTTCAGCGCGGCCCGCAGGACAGGAATTAGGAGGGCGACGAGGTGCAGCTCCGCCAAAGGCAAGAGGCACAGGCAGCCAGGGCACCCTCTTACCGTGGCAGCTTGCAGCAGTGGGTCGGCCTTGTCCTTCCCTGGAAAGCGGTGGCTCCAAGGGGCTGGGGAATCTGGCGGGGGCCAGATACTGCCTCGCCTGCGGCCGAGGAGGGCCAGCAGGGTGCCAAGAAAGAAGGAGCCGGCGGCACAGCACAAGTAGAAGAGGAGACGGAGCAGGAGCAATGCCAAGCACTGCTGTCCTCCGGGCGCCTCTTCCTCCACGCGCGGCCGGCCCAGGTGGAAGAGGGACATTGCCAGCAGCAGACCCAGCCCGGTGGCAGCCAGCATACAGCGGGACAAGCCGCCGCGCTCCAGTGTCGTCGGCGTCTCCTCCTCTTCGTCGCCTTCGGCTGCCGTTGCTGGGACGCTGCTGCTGCAGGGCTCTCTGACTCAAGCTGGACGCTGCTGCTGCTGGAGATGTTAGCGGTGATGTCTGCATCAGGGAGCATGCTGCTCCAGCCAGCGGTGGGAACAAGCGCATCTCCCACCCCGGAGGCCCTCTCGCAAGGTCGCGCGGCCCTGCAAAGACGCGTGGGGGGCGGAGAAGGCTTTGCAGGGAACCGCGCTTCAGCGCGGCCCTGCAAAGATGTGGGGAGGCGCCCCTGTTGTCGTGGCGCCTTGAGCAAGGGGAAGAAGAAGGCGCCTGTCGTCAGGGGGAGGAGGGGTGAGCAGAGGATCAGGGAGGGGGCCTGCAAAAACCATGGGAGGCCAGGCCCCGAGGGCCCCATGCAGGCTACGGGCCTGCTGAAGAGGTGCCTCTTTTAACGGCGGGAGATCGTGTCCTGAGACTGCATTGTGCATTTCATTTTACTTGTTTTAATTTTAAGAATTTATACAGCATCTGAACAAGGAACACTTCTGGCAGTGTACAGCAATATACACACAATAACTATAAAAAAACTCATAAATATGAACTTCACGTGGAAAGAAAGCAATAAAAACAACAAGCTCTAAAGAACAATTCTGTCAGAATCAAGGAAATTAAAAGAAAGCTGTTTCTTTGGCCACAATATACTGGAGGCCTGCCAACTGCTTTTGGCTGGGTCCTTTATGCCTTTAACAACTGCACAGAAGGCAGAAATTCAGAATTCTTAGCAGCGCCTCTCGGTGCCAGGAAGAACACAACAAAGGAAGCTGCTCTGAGGGGGCCGGCAACCCTAATGCCAGAATAAAGTGGGGGCCTAGTCCGGCCACTGAGCATGCAACTCTGTGGATGGGCCTCCCTCCCTAATGGACCACCCGGCAGCCTCCAGCTGTAGGTGACTACTGCCTCATTGGGAGACGCTGCCGATGATCTCTGGTTATACTGGTCGCTGGGTTTGCCTAGGGCCTCTGCTACACCTGCAGCCTTGTGTGCACAGTGACTGTCCCACCTCAGATGATCTGGCAGCCTTTGCCCTGGGGCAGCTGTCGTCACCTGTGTGTTTGGAGCGGGGGGGGGGACGGCTCGCTGACAATCTCTGACTTGAATCCCCAGCATTGCCCCACCATGGATGGCTTGGCAGCCTTGGCCAGAGGCGGCTGCTGTTTAGGGTTGCCAAATGGTACTCACCTTCTCGGCGGGGGACTACCTGCTCTATCCCATGCATAATCTTATCAACCTCGATCATGTCACCCCTCAGCCATCGTTTCTTCAAGCTAAAGAGCCCCAAGTGCTTTTACCTTTCTTCAAAGGGAAAGTGTTTCAACCCTTTTATCATTCTAATTGCCTTTTTCTGCACTTTTTCCAGTGCTATAATATCTTTTTTGAGGTGTGGTGACCAGAACTGTACACAGTACTCCAAATAGGCTTGCCAAGTCCCCGCAGGGGGCGGAAACCCCCGCCCCAGAGGCCCGTTCCCCGCCGCTGCCGGATTGGGACCCTGGGGGAACTCCACCTTGACGTGCACGTCACCAGGAAGGGACGCGACCACGCCGGGCATGCTGGGGGGAGGGCCACGGTCATCTGAGGGAAAACTCTATGGTTTTCCCTCGGATGGTTGTGGCCCCACCCCCAGCGTGCCCGGCGTGGCCGCGTCACTTCCTGGTGACGTGGATGCGGCGTGCGCTTTGCGTGCGCGCATGTGCTCCAGGATCGACCCGGGAGTCCCCCGCTTCAGGACGAGGTACAACTTGGCAACCCTAACTCCAAATGAGGTCGCACCATTGATTTATACAGGGGTATTATGATACTGGCTGATTTGTTTTCAATTCCTTTCCTAATAATCCCCAGCATAGCGTTGACCTTTTTTATTGCAGTAGCACACTGTCTAGACATTTTCATTGAGTTCATCTACTACGACTCCAAGATCCCTCTCTTGGTCAGTCTAGCCAGTTCGGGCCCCATCAATGTGTATTTATAGTTAGGATTTTTGGCTCCAATGTGCATCACTTTGCACTTGGCCACATTGAACCCCATTTGCCATGTACCAGGGATATGGCATCTGAATTCTCAGCTGGTGTGTGGGGGTGACAGATAACCTAATGGAATATGGACGGATTGAAAGGTTTCCCCCCTCTATTATCTTATTTCTAGTGCTGCATTTTACTTCGTGAGCTTTCTATACATAAGATTCTATTGCAAGCAGATTCTGGTGAGAATTAAAAAGCAAAAGAGAAGGAAAGTTCATGAGTAATTCTTTTCTGGAAAGGGGGAAATGATCAAAATGGGTACGTTTTAAATAACTTATGTTATTATTCTTCCAGGCAGCTAGACAGGGTGCTGGATAATCAGACAAGGAGGGGATATTTTACATAGTGCTTTCTTTGTGTGCGCCTTGGTGTTTAGTCATGCCGGCCACATGACCACGGAAACGTCTCTGGAAAGCGCTGGCTCTTCAGCTTGGAAACGGAGATGAGCACCGCATCCCTAGAGTCGAATTCGACTGGCTTTCAAGCAAGGGAAACCTTTCCTTGTTTGCATTGGTATGGCTGCCTGCATGAAACTGGAGCCATTTTTTAGGTCAGTGCCTTGAGTGTGGAGAATTTTACTCTCAAGCAAGTATTATATGGAGCTGCAGTTTTGGCACTTTTATATGGAGGTCACATATGGATGCTCTAGATCTTGTTTTTGTAGCCGACAGTGCAATCATAGACAGAGTTATACCCTTTTGAATCCATTGACTTCAAAAGAATTAGAATGTTGTAACTTTATTTAGGATTGCACTTCAAGACATACATTTGATCATTGCTTAATTCTGTAGCACCATACTATATTCTACATTGGCCACATGCCACTGCATATGGCAGCAATTAAAATACTAACCCATAAATCCTGATTGCAGACTCATGTCTTTATGTATGCTTTCTAAATACACACAAAACCCGATTCAATCCATTTTAATGTGATAATAAAGCTTATCATTTTCAGTCATGGTAGTCAATCTATTTATGTTTGATCAGATTAGATAAGAATGTCAAGATGTCAAAGCATAACATCTGTAATTTGTGTGTGTGTGTGTTCTGTGCTCAGCATACAGATATCCATATATTCCAAGCTGATATGGACCAGGCCTTGATTCCAGTTTGCAGCAAACAGTTTGCAGCTCTACGAGATTGGTGCTGCTCTCAACATCCTCTGCTGAACCTGCTAAGGACACACAAAGTGAGTTGCGAATTCCATGTGCACTGTCCTTCTATGTCATAAGCTTGTCTGCGGCCTTTTTTTCTATTAAATTTTTATTCCCTCTTCTTTTCTGTCCCCTTCATTGCCTCTTTCTTGCCTTACAGTTCCTTTCCAATTTTTTGTATGCCGTTGAAGTGGGTAGGTGCTGTTTCTTGAGGAGAAGACCTGCAGTGGTGGTTCCTCACATGCTCATACAGCCCCTCTAGTTCTGTGAAATAAACACCTTCAGGGATGGACCATAGGGATGAACTGGGTAACTGGAAAAAGTTCAGTTCCTCTTACCTGGACTCAACCACAGCCTTCAGTTTATAAGACCTGATCAAGACTGTTAATGACAGGTCATTTTGGAGAATAGGGAAAGAAGGGGGGGAACAAAAACTTAACTGCCCCCCCCAAATTAAGAACCTGATGCTGGCAGAGTTTAAATATGCAAGGAAGTGGAGCACCAACTGTTCAAACAAAATAAGTAGTTTATAAAAGAATAAAGTTTGATAGAGCATAGAAGAGAGAGAGAGAGAGAAAGTCTTAACTGTCTAATCCACAGGTGTCGAACTCATTTGTTACGAGGGCCAGATCTGACATAATTGTCACTTTGTCGGCGGGCCATGTGTGCCATAAAATGTAATGCCAGGTACCAAAGATATAAACTGTATAAAGGACAGCAGCTGGTAAGCTCTGAGTTGGTATGTCCTCACTGCAAGGCCCCATGGGCTGGGAGGGGGGGTGCAAAGGAAAACCCATGTGGGCAGACTGAAGAGCCAGCGGTGCAGCACTTGGCAGATGCTCCCATACTGCTGCAGATGAGGTTGTTCTGCCATGCTGAATCCACAATCGGAGTGGCTCCACCCAATCCCCCCCCGAACAGTCTCCTGTTACCTCCCTTGCACTAGTTGTTTGCGGGCCGCATAAGAGTCCTGGACGGTCCAGTTCCGCCCCCCGGGCCTTATGTTTGACACTCCTGGTCTAACCTAACTGCTGAAGGAGGAACAATAAGAAGAGGAAGCTCTGCAGGAGCAGGAAGTCTCCAGAAGAGCCAATCAAAAGTCAGGAAGGACATAATTTGAAATTGTGGGCAGTCCCTTATCTAGCTATGCTAACTACCAGTCCTTTAGCTGTCCGTCCCCCCCTCCCCTCCCCCGGGTAGGGTGATTTTCAGATCTTCTTCATAAGGCTGCACTATGGACCTTGCATATTAAGAACATAAGAACATAAGAGAAGCCAATGTTGTATCAGGCCAATGGCCCATCCAGTCCAACATTCTGTCACACAGTGGCCAAAAATACCAGGTGATATCAGGAGGTCCAGCAGTGGGGCCAGGACACTAGGAGCCCTCACAGGGAGCTGGACAAGCCATGTGATATGCTTCCATATGAAGCTGAATGAAAGGTTGAATGGCCAACCTCCAGGCTGGGCCCAGTAATCTCCTGGTGTTATAACTGATTTCCAGACATTACTACCTCTGAAGAAACAGCCTGAAAGGTTAAATGGATACTTAAGAAATATATAGATTTTGCCTGTTATTGAATATATACATTGTGTTTATGAAACTTAATATTGAATTGAAACAATGGTTCCTATGTATTTATTAATATTTTTATAATGTCAATTGTTACAATTTTCAGTGTTATTTGATTGGGAAATGTATAAATAAAGAGTTACAAAAAATGGATACAAATTAGGGAGCCGATGATAAAGCAATAAATATACAACATAAATATTACAAATTATCAAAAATACGTGTATTTATTCCAATATAGTTTAAAACCAATAGTAGGGGGTTGACACTTAACAGCCCAGAATACTGAGTGACACTTATCAGTCCTTAAGAGGGACCCCCTGGCCCAGCAGTAGTAATCTGGGGCTCCAAGACTCACACCTCCCCTCAGATTCCCTCAGAGTCTTCTTCCTAGGGATGCTCACTCTGGGTTGGGAAGTACCTCGAGATTTTATGGCTGGAGCCTGGGGAGGACAGAGTGTCAGCAGGGTACAATGCCATGGAGTCCACCCTCCAAAGCCGCCTCTTATTTCAGAGGTAGTAACGTCTGGAAATCAGTTATAACACCAGGACTGATTTCACACAAGAGCTGTGCTGTGGCCGCGCCTCCCTTTGCCCCGCTTCTATTGGTCAATTTCCCACTCAAAGCCGCATTTTGACCCGTGGCTTTGCCCGATTTTCCCCGCGGTTTCGTGATCCTCAAAAAACAGGATCACGAAACCGTGGGGAAAATCGGGCAAAGCTGTGGGTCAAAATGCGGCCGCACGGCTTCGAGTGGGAAATTGACCAATAGAAGCAGGGCAAAGGGGGGTGCGACCACGGTGCAGCTCTTGTGTGAAATCGGTCCAGGAGACCACTGGGCCCAGCCTGGAGGTTGGCTATCCTACCTTTCATTCAGCATATCACATGGCTTGTCCAGCTCCATGGGCTCCCAGAATGACCAGGGTCCCAAGCATTTTGCTTCCTCCTGTTCCCCCCCCCCCAACAGCCCTGATTGCAGGAATGGTTTGAACTAGCCTTTGGGTAAACTGGCTGAGGCTGGTGAATCCCCTCCCCCCAGTGCTGAATCTCCCATTGGACCAGTGGTGTTGGCATGGTTGCCCCAGGAACAGTAGACACAGATTCAAAGATCTCACAGTGCAGTGGTCCCAACCATATTGAACAGACTTTCAAAGACATTTACCACTGTGGGAATACAACAAGGGCCCGCAACCTCTTTGAGCCTGCAGGCACTTTTTGAATTCTGACACAGCATGGTGGGTGCAGCCTAGAGTCGCCAACCTCCAGTTGGGGCCTGGAGATCTCCAGCATGCACTTTTTTGGCTGTTACAAGAATTTTGTCATAAAGAAGAAGAAGAGGAGGAGGAGGAAGAGGAGATTGGATTTATACCCCACCCTTCACTACCCAAAGGAGTCTCAGAGCGGCTTACAATCCCTTCCCCTCCCCACAACAGACACCCTGTGAGGTAGGTGGGGCTGAGAGAGGTCTCTCCAGAACTGCCCCTGAGGAACAGCTCTGAAAGAACTTATGACTGACCCAAGGTCACACCAGCAGCTGCATGTGGAGAAGTGGGGAATCAAGCCCGGTTCTCCCAGATTACAGTCTGCACTCTTAACCACTACACCGAGATGGCTCCCATATACAGGAGGGGGTTGTTAAAAAAATGACTCCATGTGTCAAATATGTATATGCCACTGAGTCCAGTAGCACCTTAGAGACTAACAAAGATTTTTGGTGTATGAGTTTTTGAGAGTCAGACTCAAAGAGCTTCGACTCTTGAAAGCTCATACCCCCAAAATCTTGTTGGTCCCTAAGGTGCTACTGGACTCGAACCGTTTCCTTACATGGTTTTGTCAAAGTGTGTTGGTTTTGTGCAGTGCCCATTCACTTTTAAGAGGTAGTAGAAAATCACCTTGATACATCTGGAATTCATAATATAGCCTCGTAAATATTTATTGAACTTTTTTTTTTACAGAATCAATGAAATAAGACAAAGTGGAGGAGGTTCACCTGTTACATAAAACTCACATAAATCAGGATGTCTGTTTGCTTGTTGTGTTTACTTCTGCAGTGAATTAGAAAACCTGCACATGAATAATACTGGTACTACATGCCCAAGCGAGGGTCCCGTGGACATAAGGAAGGCGATTCACAACATTGATCACCCAGCAGCATTTTAAACTAATATTCATAGAAACACAGTCACTAGCTTGTATGTTGCAACAGGGTGAGAATTTGAGTTCCAGACAACCTGTTCAGTTTATAAGTTGGTGAGTGGTAACTGGAAAAGTTACGTGTGTTCAGTGGACTTAGACATTACTTGCAACTCTACTTGTAGTTATTAGGTGTGCACAGGACTACAGACTTGGTTGTTATGACTAATTTGTTCACTTGGTTAGACTTTGACGTACAGTGCTGTCTTGTAGATAGTAACTGAGAAGTAAGTCCCAGTGTATTCAATAGGGCTTCCCCCCCCCTCCCAACATGCATAGGATCGCTGCCTCAGTCATGACTTTAGCTGGATTGGGAGCATCTGTATGTAGCCAGCCTGACTAAAAGGTTTAAGTTAAAGGAGCCCACATAATGTCTCATCAAAAATGGGACTCCCAAAGGTATTAGTGCTATTAATGTAATGTCAGTGAAGTTCACACACATTGATCATGTTGTTTTCCTAGTATCCTTTTGCTATTAAAATAGCCTGGCTCATTCTCTCTTTCCGTCTGGTGGTTGCAACAATATGATGTCACAGGGCTCTGTCACTCAGGGCTCCTCCCCACATCCCACCCGTGGTGGTGCAATTGAAAAAGGAGATAAAAACCACATGAGAGAAGTTGACTTTATCCTTGTATCCTTCCATTCTTCATGAACTGCAGCCTGCTCTTCCAAACAAGACAAGATGGTGGACCAAATTATACCCTTCTGCACTCATTGACATAACTTAGAAGAGTGTAACTCAGTTCGGAATTGCAGCGCTAGGCTGAAGTCGCTCTGGTTGCAAAGTGGATCAAAAGTGCATTATGCAGCCTGTATGAAAGCGCTTATAGTGTTTGCTTGAGACAAGCAATGCGTTTTGTTAACACACGGTTAGTTGAACTGTTCTGATCAATTTTTAAAGTCTTTTCTCCTCCTCTACCAGACAATTTAGCACTTCCCGTGTAAAGTACTCCTTGAGGTAATGGAAAAATAGGCCACAGGATTTTTTAAGCTCACTAGATAAAGCTTTTCTCTGTAGCTAGCGTGGATAAATGGGACTTCGACTGGCCTTCAGATCCCGCCTGTGCCACAGACTTAGAGGGTGCTCTTGGCCACAATGTTCTCTCTCAGCTCTGTTTACCCTTTTGCAGTATAATATATGTTAATGGGTTCTGAGAATGACTAAGGTGAGCACTTTGTGTACTAGATGCGCACTGAAATGATGAACAATCGTTATTTAAATTAAGCCATGTTTTCTGAATTGCAACATATAAGCCAGCCTTCAAATTACTGGCAAATGACAGCTACCTTCAGAGGCACCCCCGTAGTTACTTAAAATAAATGATGAGGCCATTTAACTTCATAAGCCTTTTATCATGCTGCTTGGCACTACCAGTGGGAGATAGCTATCCAGTGGCCATGTTCTAAGAGTTTTGATGTTTCAAGGGAAGATGTATACCTGATATAACGCGCAAACTTCAGAAAGCGAAGAACAATCATGGTTCTCTAGTGCATACCCCCATATAGTGATAAAACAGCCATGTGTCTTGAGAGACAGCCCTTTGAAATAGGGGTTCTTTTGCTAGAATGAATGATTTTGCCCATAAAAGTGTTAATTAAGCTACTTTAAGTTGAAGATCCCCATTCCCTCCACGCCCCAATCTCGAACCAAATGAATGTTGCCAAGCAAATCCCTCACCGTGCAAATTCTGTTTAGTCTTATCGTCTGAGCCATCTCGGCCATATCCTAGAACACAGAAACAAGTAGCAGAGACATTTTATTGTTCTATAAACTGACAGAGTACATAACTAACAAACTATCTGAGGACATGAGATTTCCTGGCAGGCTCTCTCTCTCTATATTTATATATATTTTTACAGACCATGCCTCTCAAATGTGCACAAATTGACGTAAGAAATATGTAAGATATTCTGACTGAAAATAAGTTTCTTCACTGTTTTTATTTATAGCACAATCTTTTGGTTTTCTTTTTGTTTTGTTTGTTAAAGATATGGTTTGAGAAGTAAAATTGACATGCACTTGCAAATAAACATATGGACATATTCTTATCATTATAATAGGGAAAATAATTTAACAGAATGAGGAAGAGGTTATTCTTGCACTACACTGTTAAAAGCATTTATACGGTATAAATGTGACTATCAGACACTTAACAGCAACTAGAAACCTTTTAAACAAGCCACACAGTCTTGAGCTAGCAACAGCAGCATCTCACGCATTCACGACAATTCTCCCTTTCACACAAGATTATATACACTGAGTAAGTCGTTAAATATTGCACTTATTGGCCCATGATCCCTCAGGTTAGAGGTGTTCAAAAATAGAAAACAAATCTATTTTTATAACATTTTCATGCAACATTTAAGACACTTCAGTTCCACAAACACTATTGAATAGTTTACACATTCGGACAGTCCAACTGAATTACGACACGGCTGACGTTACCAACAATATATTGAACGGGCATTACAGCACAGTTTCCATTTAACACTAGTATGCAGGTACATGTCAGGATTACCTATTGATGTTGCTTTACCACAGGAAGTGTCAGCAAGTCCTAGCTTCCGTTTCACATGTTTTAGGCAGGCATGTGAAATTGCCGGGTGGTCAGGATGTGTTCTCTCCGCTATGATGCCAGGTGGCCGTATCCAAGCCGACTGCCATCTGTCCTGCTGCCATTTTAAGTATGAATTTGACATTTAAAAAAATTTCTACAGGCACTTTGTTAGTGACAAGGTGAATATCTTGGCAAGTTTCACAAAGTAGAGGGCGAGGGGAAAGAGCAGCAGATTTTTTATCACAGCTAATCAAGTACAAAGAATGCGTCAGCATTGGGAAGTGCAGTAGATTTTTGACCTGGTGAACATTAAACTGGTAGAAATAAAGCAGCTTTAACAGTGATGGGACAAAAATCCATTGACCTGACTTGTCTGCAAAAAATGTTTACTATTAACGTTTACATTGAATTTTGTATTGAAGTCAAGTGGGAAACTTTGGCAAAGCCACGTTCTGTATTGTCTGAGAGAAATAAGCAAACCAGCATTGGTCTGCTGGGTGTGTGGGAACTAGGAATGATGGACCTCAGTTGAGTGCCCAGACCACGAATCCATTTGAATCTCAGCTTTAATCATTCACAAAGGGCTAGACCAAAGGATTTTTCTGGATACTTTATGTTGAAGACCACCTGCTATCCGGTAGCTATTAAACGGGAGAGTCTGTATTTTAATTGCCTCAAAGCAACCTGAGAGCCAACTATTTTTGAACTTCTTAACATAAGAACAGATAAACCCACATTTTGGGGAAACACATTCCATAAGACTAACTTCACTTTCTTCAAACTCCTTAATTGCACAGGTTTGAAGTGATGCACACAGAGGCCACTGGCTATCGTCCATCGAGGCAGAAGAACTTCTTATTAAAATGGGAGGACTTCCACTGCCCAATAAACATAGATCACTCTAAGGCTGATTTTTCTGTTTGTCTAGGATGGTTTTAATGGGATATGCAAATCTCACCATGGTAGGAACAGTTGTGATGTTTGATTCATGTAAAAATAGGTGTGTTATTGGTGCCTATGGAAAGAGGGCCTCTGTTTAACAATACACCCGTTTATACAGTGCCATCACAAAACATGGTCATTAAAAAAAACCTTGTCTCTAATAGTTTTCTGCAACTGACTAAACCCGTTATTAGTGGATGTAAATCTTGCACTATTTGTCTCCAAGGAAACAAAGCATTCTGACATTTCTGCAAGTTCAGATCAAGTCAGTGAACATAGTGCGCCATTAAATACCATGTCATTCTTAAAAACAAATACGATGCAAGTGGTACAGCTGAACATAACAGACCTGAGCCCAGTCGGGAATGAAATCTATTCTTTCAGACTCGTACTCCAGAAAGGCCATGTAGATCTAGCTGTTCAGATAGTTTCTCCATGCAGGATACAGAGGGCTTATTCTATTTCACATAATTGGGGGGCAGGGAGTACTGATACATGAAGGTCTATGACCCTATTCTCCCTTTCTCTGTTTTAAAAAGAGAGCCGAATGATATGTTCTCTGGCTTGTGAAAGAGAAGCTGCAAAGTGGGTTTAGTCACATGAGGTAAAATTGACTTGCCTCCACTCTCAAGACAGAGAGTTCTTTAGCCAGTTAAATCTGCTCAAGAATAATCTGAAAGCTTGCTGCACAGAGGGAAGGCTCAAAAGATCAGGAGCTTCTCACACTTTGCTCTGAGTAGTCAGCTTGGCTCCTGGTAAGTCCCATATTTCCAAGCTGAGATACGATGTTAGGGTCACAACACCATGCCAGTACAGGGTAGCGGAAAAACTACATTGCTCAAAATCAGTGTTGTCATGAGCACTAGCTAATAGGAACCTGTGGCACTGCTGTAATCAGGATTTCAGACAGCTGTTCTAATTGTAATGGCCTCATTAGCTGGTGGCAAGACTCTAACTTTACAGTAGGGCGTGGTATACATGTAATGGTAAGCATGAGGGTCTGTCATGATGGGAACATGCCCCAGGGGATCTCTTCCTGACCCACTTTCCATACCTTGCACATACCTTTTGCTTTTGCAGCAAACAGTGACTTGTTATGTTTGAACTACAAACTATGATTTGTGCTCCCTCTGAATGGGGATTAAATTGAGATTCTGAATCCTGGCTTGGAAAGAAGAAAACAATCTGCAGGAGTGGATTGAATCCTTGTTCCCTTCACTAGGACTCTTTGCTAGGATGAGAGGAACCAATGGCTCCAAATCATGGTTTGGACTATGGTTTGCCTCTGAAGCAGAAATGATTTTTTTCCAAGTGAAGCATTGGGGGGGGGGCGATGCCTGACCGGAAGGCTTATTGTCATATTGATGAACAATGGTTGGTTGTTTTCTATGAGCCATGCCTCTATTGCTACTTGAGGGCTGGGACAATGTGCTATTTGTAGAAGTTTGTATCCTGCACAATGAGGGTTGCCACCCTCCAGGTGGGGCCTGGAGATCTCCCGAAATTACAATTTACCTCCAGCTGACAGAGATAAGTTCCCCTGGAGAAAATGGCTGCTTTGGAGGGTAGACTGTATGACATTGTGGTCTTACTGAGGTCATTCCCCTCCCAAACCCTACTCTCCTAAGCTCTGACACCTGAAATCTCTAGGATTTTCCCAGCCTGAAGTTGACAACCCTATATACGACACATGAACCACCGCTGTGCCTCTGGCTCATGATGAACTGATAGCTTGGGAAGGCCCTGAGTATAAGCACAAAGGAACAAATGGTTCCGGTAACAGTCACATACATTGCAGCTGAGAGAGAGAGAGAGAGAGAGAGAGAGAGAGAGAGAGAGAGAGAGAAAGCATTTTCGACAGAAAGATAGGCCAGCTCATCTGTATTTCAGACACGAAACAACCAGATCTAAAAATAGGCAGAAAGGGGAAAAAATCATTCCAAAATTATAGCACTAAGGATGACAGGCACATTTATTATAATTGGAGAGTGAGCCATTATCTATAAATCAAAACACAAACTTGCCATTTTACCAGTAAAACATACAAGACCACTGTGATATGGTCCATTGGTGTGTGTGCTTCTGGACAGTATAACATTCAAGTCATGCCTCTGTGTTCCAGTTGGTAGTATGTGGAAACTCATGAAAAAAAATATTTTGCTTAAGCATCAAGCAAGGTACTGCTTGAGCAAGAAGGTGTTTGATCCGTGCAAGGAATTATTCTGCCTGTAGCATGGCTGTTGCTGTATCCCTGTGTGGTGATAATTCAGCTGGCACTGTTGTGGGCTGATTCATACATTACAATGCTCACATGGTGGACATGTGGACTGTCAATTGGTGGGAACTCAGTTCTTAGCTGCCCAGAGACATGGAGGGACAGGGTGGTTAAACTTCTCTCCCTGGCATGGTTTTCCCAGTCTCAGATGGGATTGGGAGCATAGGCATAATCTTCGTGGGGGCGGCGGGGCTTCAGCCCCCGCCGAAATTTCCAGGAAGGTGCTCAGCCTCCCCCGGGAGCCACCCTTGCTCCTAGCAAAGCAATGCCTCTGTCCCAGCCCCAGCCCCCCCCCCCGGGAAATTGGAAAGTCTACACCCTTGATTGGGAGCTGCTATTTCCCCCACAGTGGAAACTTACAGTACATGCAATTTCCCCCAAGGGGTAAATAATGGGTCCCTGACAATTCAAGTTAAGAAAGTGGCATGGGGGAAGGGAAGACTGAAGTGCCTTCTGCCCCCGCATCACAACCCTGATCTGAATCAGGCCCCCAACAGCCTAGGAGTTGAGTTTCCATCATGGGACTCCAGCCACACGTCTAATCCAAAGTCCTTGTGCTGGCTGTGTGCCCACATGTGGACTTTATAATGTCAGAATTAGCCTTGAGGCTTGTCTAGGTCATGCCCACCTTTGTCCATTAAAGGATGGTAAATAAGAAAATGTGTGCTAATAGCAGCATTTACCTAGAAAAGCTTCAAATCTGAACATTTTAATCAATTGAACCTGTACATTTCAGGAAGACTTGCATTTCTTAGATAGTTTTCATTTTGTATTTTTTGTATTAATTTTTTTTGGGGGGGAAGTCTGTAAGAGTTTCCTCAATTACATTTTCATAAAAATCTCATTTGCTGTTAATATTGTTCCCCCACTGTTTTTTGCTTGCTGTAATGGGGGGGGGGTAGTCAACTATACTAGAGCAATTTATAGCTACTCTTCTGTTCTATATTTTTCTCATTCTGTGAAATGTTTGTACTGTCTTAGCTATATTAAAGATTGAGAAAGTTATCTAGAACAAGCTAATTCAGTGGCCCTAGAAGAACAAATTGAACCTTTTGATGGCACTAGAAGAACAAATCAAACCCTTCATTCCATTAATTTCAGCAGATCTAGTTTTCTCTGGATTTTGCCTGTGGAGGTGAACAGTGAACTCCGCCGGAGGAAATAACTGTTATAAACAAATAAAGGAAAATGAGATTTTTGGATGCATTTTGTTGTACCAGTTGGCACTTCAAATAAATAAATAAAAATGCCTCTTTAGCCCTAAAAATGCAAACACTCAAAAAGGGACAAAGTTTAAAAATAGAAATCACAAGTGGGGGCATCTCATTTCCTCCTCCCCTACTATTTCTTCTTTCCCTTCTCTGGTAGTCCCATAGCCTCTCCCCTTCCTTCTCTCCTTCCCACCCACAAACCAACCTAACTTTATTTGCCCCTCCCCATCTTCAGATTTCCATCCTTCCCTCCCCTCGGCAGTGGGGAACCCGCAAAGATTTCTGGGAGATACCTTACTTTCCCCTGTATTCCCTCCCCACACTATTTCCTCCTGGCAGACCCCATATCCTCACCTTTCCTTGTATCCTTCTCTCCTTCCCACCCACCTACCAACCTAGATTTTATCTTCAGCTATATTTATTATTTATTTATATCCTGCATTTCTCTACAATTTATATCCTGCATTTCTCCACAATGGGGAACCAAAGCAGCTTACATCATTCTTGTCTCCTCCATTTTATCCTCACAGCAACCCTGGGAGGTAAATTAGGCTGAGACTGTGTGACTGGCCCAAAACTACACACTGGCTTTCATGGGACAACTGCAGTTGAACAAGAGCAAGCTGCCAGGCCTGGGTGAGGTAGCAAATCACTTGGTGGTTTCTGGTGGCCTGGTTCCGGTAAGTTCTCCCTCAGAGGACCTGGATAGCCCAGGCTAGCCTGATCTCATCAGATCTCAGAAGCTAAGCAGGGTTGGCCCTGGCCAGTATTTGGATGGGAGACCACCAAGGAATACCAAGGTCACTATGCAGAGGCAGGCAATGGCCAAACCACCTCTGTTAGCCTCTTGCCTTGAAAACCCTATGGAATCACCAAAAATCAGCTGCGACCTGATGGCACTTTCTACTTCCAACAACACAAGGATAATTATTATGAGGCATAAAAAGAAAATAATAACTGATGCCCTTGAAATATGTAGCTTGGTTACTATCTTTAACTCAGAATCTATCTAGCAGCAGTCCTCCAGACTTACCTAACACCTCTTTACCAACAAAATCTGAAATGGCACCACTGATGGTGATTTATGGTTAAATCCTGAATTTTATTCTCAGATAGCTACAGCGAAATGTGCCCAAATGAATTCCTTGTGGGCAGGCATTGTAAGTGGTACCTGAGAGCGCCCATTTCTTCCTTCAGTCATTTCTTTCTTTCTGTAGTGCGCCTGTTGAACAATGGCAGCAAGATATTAAAGATAATTCAAAAAGAACTTGACACATTGAACGCTTCTTTGCTAGAACCACTGATATGAAGCAGTTCACTGTGACCCAGATAGAGCTGTGGAGATGGAATGCTTCAGGATGGAGAACTGGAACATTACCAACAGTGAACAGAGAAGGGAACTTATTAATATAGGAAGAAAGAGGCATTGGGGTGGGTGGGGAATAATACTTAAAGTACTCTGCATGCTATCCTATGTTTTCATTTGAACCATCATTTCATTTTTGGATATTGTTGGAGGATTGGGTTTTATTTTTCTGTGAGTCTCCCAGAAAGCTTGCCAAAATCTGACTTCCTCATTAAAAGCTATAAGAAAGGCATCAGCTGGAAAGTCTTTCAGAAGTCATAGCCCAGATCCATCCTCACAGACAACACTTGATGCAGAGGGAAGAAATGAATTGTTACAGGAAACAAAGAAAAAAAGAGGTGTGTCTTATTCTGTAGTATATAATATGAAGACTGAACCATCTTTTTAACAATCAGAAGTGACATTCTCATGTAACAGAGATTACAGTGTAATCTATTACCTACACGGTCAATACATATACAACTTATTCATGTAGGCATTGATGTCACTTGGAGACCGCTTTCCCCACTGGGAATGAATGTGTTTAAGTTCACACTGTGTTACATGAAATCTCAGTAGTGATTAATCCATTATGCCTCATTCACACATGCAAATAATCCATTTGACATAGGGCTCAGCATGTGGATATGCACATGTAAACTGGTTTTCAGATATACGCTTCCACCCCAAGGGCATCTGCCAAACCTTTGCCAGTTGCTACAGCTTAGATGGAACACTGGGCACAGAGGAAGTGTCCCATTTGCTTCTATATGAAGCACACCTGGCATACGTAATGAGAAATCGAGGCAACTCCTCTGGAGATAGAGCTCTCTGTGCAATGGAGGATCACAGCTAATGTGATTTGGAGCATGTTGCAAATAATGGTTGGCCATGAATAATGTAACAAATGGAATATTTTTCACTCATTCTGCTATCAGTAGTTATTGCATGAGGATAGAATGAACAATGCACTAAGGATGAGAGATTCCACAGATATAAAATGGAGAGTACACCTGAACCAGGCCCATTACTATATTTCTTATTGTTCCATGTTGTGTCTGTCTTTCTATAAACTTTTAAAAAATGTATTTCCTTGTGAGGATGAAAGTTTTCTAATGACTAATTAGTATATATACCTATCTCTGTATCCTTAGAAGTGACAGCTGTGCCCTCATGAAAAAAAATGATTATTATTGTAGACAACTTTATTTTGGCTCTTCTTTCTGCTTTTCATGTAGTTAAACTCTGCAGCTGATAGGGCAGTCTAGGAATGGGAAGTTTGAATCCTATATCTACATATTCAGCAGAAAAAAACAATGGAAGAATTCAGTTTTACTCTTCTTGAAAAAAAAACATCCATAGCCCTGTTCTCTCCTCATTCTAACTGATCTTACAATTTGAACATTAGCAAAATTTAAGACCATTACAAGTGTATCTATAACCAAAAGTTTTGGTGAATGTGGCCAAACGTGTGGAGATACCTTATGCTTCAAAACAAGCCATATTCCAGTGAAGACAATCCAAAGGCTTGCAAACATGAGGGTTAAACCATAAGACTGTATAAAGCCAATGACTGAGATGAAAGAAATTTACATCTTGGCCCAGAACACAGAATGCCCTTCACAATGAAGGTCATTAGAGTGGCAGGTCATCATAATATGGGAACTAGAAAAGCTGCAGTTCGATCCTTCCATTTGCTTAGAGAGACACCATCTGGGTTTCTCCAGAGCTTGAACCCCCCCCCCCAGGCTTGTAGAAGTTATGGGCACTTTTGGAAGTTTGAGAAGGAGAGAGTGGGCAACACAACAAAATGACTGCCGTGGGGGCTGGATCCAATTAGAAAATGCTGGGTGGTTCCAAGCCAAGCATCTTCCTGTGATGAAGGCAACTGTTTCCAAAATGGATGCTTCCTGCAGACACAAAGCCTCCTGGGGCTGAAGCACCTCCTACTCCAGTTAAGTGGAGAAAAGCCAAGACTGGCTCTTTGCTTTGGGGGAGAAGTGCTTCAAGAAAGAAGCAAGTGGGCACCAGAATACAACTTTGGCAGACACCATGGTGCCCGCAAGCATCATGCTGGGGACCACTGTCCTAGAGTCATCTTGCATCACAAAGCTTCCATGGAGAATGTAGACTCTGGCGACGTATTTGGAAGGTACAGCTGCCCTTGTGTGATGAGATTTCTAGACTCCTGTAATGTGTTAACATTGATTTGAGCAACGTGGACCCTACTCCTGAATGTCTAGATCATCACCCTTGAATAGCAAAATAGCATAACCAGAAACAGGTGAAGGAAGAGTAGCATCTAGACACAACTGGGGCCTGAGGTCACAGAACCAGCTGAAGTAACAGTAATAGATATACGTTGAGGAAAGGCAAACGTTAAGAGGAAAGACTAACAGCCATCTACGTGCAGAGGCCCAATGCTGAGAACTCGGAGGACAGTCCTTTCCCGATACATTTGTGATCAGTTTCCACAAAACAGCTCTATGCACATACTGTACCAGCAGTGGACACTAAATAAGACAGATCCCCTCCCAACGAACCAGTAAGACATTATAAATAAAGGCATATAGACCCTATATGTAAATACTCTATTGGCAAAAGAACACACTGGAGCTGCCTCTGTCGACGGTGACTCTATTAACAGCCGCAATTGGGTTGCTGTGGAGGAGGGGTGTCCTTTAGTCTTGTGTTCTGTTTACCAGCAGCAATGGCAGGATCCGTCTCCAGACTTTCTGACATTTTGTCACAGATGATATCCACAAGCCGCTCGAATGTCTGCTTGACATTGATGTTATCCTTGGCACTTGTTTCAAAGAATTCAAAACCTAGTAAGAGAGACAGAAAGCACTGTAGTCAGTAAGCAGTATTTTGGTTTCTTTGAGCAGCAAGTCTGCGCTACATTTTGGAAATCAGATGGGGCAGACACGCAAGGGCAGAGGAGAGGAACGAGCAGAAGACCGGCAGGTTTCAGTTATGGCTGGTACACGAAGGGCTGGAGCTGAAAGACCAATCCTGAGGAGAGTTACACCCTTCTAAGTCCAATGAGCCCAGAAGGACGTAACTCTGTTTAGGATTGCACTGTTAACCCTTCAGGCTGGCTGGTCAAAAGTCTGGGACATCAGCTTTGCATGCAGTTTGGGGAAGGAAGACCCTTGGAACAGTTCCAAGGAGATTGAACTTGTTCATTCCTTTATAGCGAACCAGGATACCAAAAGTATTCAGGGAAGCAAATCCAGATTATACACATGGGCAGACTGGGAAGTTTAAGCAGTCCACAAGATGCCAGATGGAGCAGCCTTTGCAGTGAGGCAGAGACTACTCAGACCCAGTCAGCAGTGCCGATGACGGGCACCGGTTCAGTACTCCGTCTGCCCCTCATGATATGCAAGGATACAAGAAGCACTGCATTCTATTCATCTCTGTAGGGCCAAGAGGGAGATTCACCCCACAGATGTTTCTTTTAAGAGAGGTCACCAAACTACCCCACTTTCTTCTACAGTGAAAAAAGCACCTGTGATGCTCTTAAAAAGCCATCCACATTTTTTTTGATAATGCATTCCATACTGTTAATTCTGTATTGTCTGAGAAGTAGCTCCTTTTGTATCTCTACCAAACCATACTATCAGATGACCATAAACTCTGGTGTTTTGAGAAAGAGACAGAGAGAGACACCAATAATATCTCTTGTTAGGGTTCTCTAAAGCACAGTCCATAGGTGATTATGAAACACACAGGTCAAGATCTGAAAGCAAACACACATCCACAGTAGAGACACAGAAATACAACCTACTATTCAGGAGGGAATGAAAGACTCCATCAATTTAAGAGCATAAGAAGAGCCCTGCTGGATCAGATCAGTGGTCCATCTAGTCCAACATCCTGTTTCACACCAAGGCTGACTGGTTACTCTGGAGGCCTGAAGGGGTGTGTGCCAGAAGCTAGCCTCACCGAGTGTACAAAAAACCCTGGCACCGGCTTTGTTTCCACCACAACCAGGTTCAATCCCTTGCATCTCCAGTTAAAAGGATCAGGTAGGAGGTAATGTGAAAGACCTTAGCCTGAGACCCTGGAGGGCCACTGCTGATCCGAGCAGACAATACTGACTTTGATGGACCAAGGGTCTGATTCAATATAAGGCAGCTTCATGTGTGTGCGCGTTCATGTGTATAAGTGTAAACTGTAGATAATCTAGTATGGATCCTCCATCCTCATCTCTTCCGTGGTTCAACCTTCAATACCAGCACATGCACAGGGCACAAAATGTGTGAGAGCAGCTCAAAGAGAGCAGCTCATATGTGAAAACAGGCTCCATCGTGGGAGCCTTACATAGGAGGATTCAGGGGTCCTCTCGCTTCCATTTGGAGAGGTTTGTGGCAAGGCTGCCCCCTCAGTCCATTATTGTATGTGCATGTTGGGGTAGAGTCCCCCCCCGGGGCTTGATCCGGCGGTGGCGGGGAACAGGCCTCTGGGGCAGGGGTTTCCCCGCCCCCCGGGGGGACTTGGCAAGCCTAGTAGATTCAGTTAGAAAAGTACAGAGATTTAGCACAATTTACCTGCCAGAGATACTACGTGCTACAATGAGTGAGGAATGCCAAATCCTTATTCAGACCAGGGGAGAGGGAAAAGAATACTCAGTTTTTTGCTGAATCCTAACTCAGCATTAGACTCCTGTTTAATTTCACTGTTACAGAGTAACATGATTGCCCATTGGAAATTTTTTGCCACAAGAGTCTAGACATGAATTTATCTTTTCAAACATAAAACAAAAGTTCAGCGGCACCTTAAAGACTAACAACATTTATTTTAATGTGAGCTTTTGTGAATCACCACTCACATCGTCAGAGCAGTGACGCATGAATGCTCACACTGAAATAAATGCTGTTAGTCTTCAAGGTGCCACTGGACTTTTGTTTCATTTTGCGACAACAGACTAACACAGCTACCCCTTTGCATTGCATTCATTTTTGTTATATCCAGAAGTGGCATTGCCTTACTGGTACCATTAATCAGGTTTACATTCCTTCCTGTGTGCGTGTTTGGTAAACAACAAAATACAACCTTGATATAATAACAATATCTTTGTATTACCAAAGCTTAGCGTAACTCCTTTGCCTTTCCACGTACAATAAAAGTTTCTGTTTACAAAACATTTCACCAAACTTCAGAGGATGAATACAAGCCAATGAATACATTGATGCAAACAGTCCTACTTTGTGGTCCATTTTTCTTTTTTTCTCTTTTCCGTGTTATAGTTTTACATAGCACCTCCTGTGGTTTTCACAAGGGGACAGCTCAGACCCTGTTTCAATGCTTCATCAAGGCAGATCTTGCATAGAAAGATTTCTCCCGGTTTAAATATGCTATTGTTATTCATTATATAGACTCCCAGCTTGCTGCTGAATGCTGTCTTATTTATTAAACCATTGAGTAGTATTTGGTTCGCTAGACCATCAGCCTAGGGCCAAAACAGATGTGATGTCATCCTTGCGGCTGTCACAAGGACAACACCACCACTGTAAAGTCATTTTAAAATGCCGGGCAATTTTCTTGTCTCCCCTCCCTTTGCCTTTCCAAGTTCCAGAACAGCTGTGGTGTCTCTGTGTGTGGCTGCTAAGAAGAAGAAGAAATAGAAGAGGAGGAGGAGGAGGAGGAGGAAGAGATTGGATTTATACCCCCCCTTCACTACCCGAAGGAGTCTCAGAGTGGCTTACAATCTCCTTTCTCTTCCCTTCCCCACTACAGACACCCTGACCAATTCTGCAAAAGCAGTTGTTCCGCCCTCGGTCTCCCATTCCCCCTGGTTATACTGCTCAATTTCCCACTGTTTGCTGTGCAGCCACATTTTTACCCGCATCTCCCCCCAATTTTCCCCGTGTCAAGAAATTGGGTTGAGATGCAGATCAAAATGCAGCCGCACAGCAAATAGTGGGAAATTGAGCAGTAGAAGTGAGGGAAATGGGAGACAGAGGACGGAGCAACTGCTTTTGCGGAATCGGTCCCTGTGTGAGGTAGGTGGGGCTGAGAGAGCTCTTTCGAGGACTGCTCTTTGTTCGATTTATACCCTGCCCTCCCTGCCGAAGCAGGCTCAGGGTGGCTTACATAAAAGGTTAAAACAGTTAAAAAACATGACATTCATGAGACATTTATAAGGTGCTAATTATACATACAGGATGGTGAAAAACAGTTTCGTTATTAGTCATAGTGAGCAACAATCAGCAGTAATTATAGGACTGTTGTCCAAGTCCCATAATATGTTTCAGTTGTACTGGCGCAGCACAGGCTGCCAAGAGAACAGCTTTAAGAGAATTGTAACTGACCCAAGGTCACACCAGCAGCTGCATGTGGAGGAGTGGGGAATCAAACCCGGTTCTTCCAGATTAGAGTCCGTGCTCCAAACCATTACACCAAACTAGTTCTTTGGCACTTGATAAAGTCCACCAAGGGGGGAACAATAACCTCTCAGCCCACTGCACTGCGTGCCCGATCAGGAATGGGCCCTCACAGCATTTAGAATTACTTTAAAATGGTACCAAGAGTCTCGTGGTGGCCACAAGGCTACCGTCATGTCTAGTTTGCCCCCTAGTTAAATCCTGAGAGGTGGAGTGGCAAAAAAGGAACAAGTCAGATGATAACTGCAGGACTCAGAAGAACCAGAAGGGTGGAGTGGATGTGAAGCTGGATAAGGTAGCCACTGATGAACCTGGAGTGTTGTTGGAAAGCAAGAATGCATGAAGCTGCCAATGTTCCCTCTAAGCTGTGGAGTCTTGGAAGCCAAAATTCTACTTTGTGAGCTACTAGGATTAAAGTTGTGAGCCAGCAATTTGGCTACTGCATAAATTGGTTTGGTCTGGAGCCATCCTTCCTGAGCTAAGACAAAAATCTGTGAGCTGGAGGCTAAAAAACTGTGAGCTAGCTCACACTAACTCACCTTAGAGGGAACACTGGAAGCTGCCTACTGTTGAATCAGACAATTGGACTACCAAGGTCAGTATTGTCTTCTCTGATGGGCAGCAGCTCTGCAGGGTTGCAACCAGAGGTCCTTCGCATCACCTCCTATCTGATCCTTTTAGCTGGAGATGCCAGGGATTAAACCTGGGATCTTCTTCACACAAAGCAGATGCTCTCTACCACTAAGCCATGGCCCTTCCCAAGAATTTGCCTCCTTCATTGATATTTTATTTGTTGCATCTTTATCACATGCTCTATTGTTTCTGAAGACACCATTGCATCATGGTTCGAAAAAGAAAGTTATTTTGAAATGCCATTGATCAGTGACTACTTCTGCTGAGGGGAAGAGCTTACCTTACCTCTTTAGACCCAACGTGGCTCAGCCCCTAGACTCCACTGTGGCTGGAGTTCTGAGCAACTAGGCAACTAGCCAGCGAGAGTTTCTTCTCAGTGCACAGGCACAGGAGTCCAATGAAATAATTTGTTGCAGCATTCTTAGACAAAGACCCACTTCCCTCTGTGTCTGACAAAGAGGGATCTTGCTTTAGAAAGCTCACATATTACAACTTGGATAGTTAGTGTGGGTTGTGGCTTGGGTACCCCCCTGTTTTGGGAGCCATTCTGCCACAAATTATTATCGTATGTGTGTGTGGCCATGTATAAGCTGGCTGGAAGACCAGCAAAAAATCTTTGTGAGCTGCAAAATGGCAGCAGAGCACAGGATGTGTGGCTGCGAGTCCCAGACTGAATCCTGGTGTCTCCATTGATAAAGACAGAAGGTATCAGGAAAAGGCTTTCTGCCCCTGAGACCGTCAACTCTGATTAGGCAGTACTTAGCTGTATGAAGGAATGGTCCAACTCAGTATATCTGTAAGGTTGTTTGCATTCCTGTTTCTTGAAGCTCAGCTGCTGCTGTGGCTGCCGCCGCCGCCGCCTGTACCCTGTCTGGATTCTTATTTTCTATTAATTGGCTCCCTCTACTGGTCTGATCACCCAATTTCTACACCAAAATCTGCATGGTATGAAAGAATCCATATTTTAACCAACTAGATGCTTTTAATCTTGGTGTAGTAAAAGTGAAGAGAAACAGATTTGTGTGAAACAAACCGACATTCTCCAAAGGCACGGAGAAAATCACAGTGCAGGCAAGCCTTAATCTTAAATTTCACCCCACTGCCCCTTTTAGGTGAGTTGAGCAAAACACCATTGCTTTGCAAAACTATTCCTGATTTAGGTATGCCTGTCTTAACCTAGGAAAGCCATCAGCTTTACTTGTTGTTGCCATATATTTCTTTATGATAACTGGCAAGTCATCTTATCCAAATTCTCATACTATGGCAGTAAAGTCCTGGAACACGGTAAACAATCTTTATTTTATTATTATTATTTAAAAATTCTCTTCTTACCAAGTTGTTCTGCTAAATGCTTCCCTCTGTCAGCAGAGACTACCCGTTCTTCTTCCATGTCACATTTATTACCGACCAAAATAACCTGGGCATTATCCCAAGAGTAAGTTTTTATTTGGGTTGACCTTGAGAGAGAGAGAGACAGAGAAAAAAACAGTCAGACACAGAGCAGGATAACAGGGCTGGCTTTACCATTAGGCAAGGGTGATGTGGCCAATCTCTGGAAGCAGAACTGGGAATACTATTAAAGAACATCAAAAAATTTGATGATTTAGTTCTTTTAAATTATATTTTACCATTTGGACTTTCTGTCTCGGGAACCAGAATGTCTTTGGCCCACTCTCCCAGGCAGTCTGTTGCTGAGACCAGGTTTGGTTGTGCGTCATAGGTTGGTTTGCCAAATTCCAGACTACAAAGTTCCCCTGGAGCAAATTGCTTTTTTGGAGGATGGACTCTATGGCATTATATCCCATGGAGGTATTATATCCCCCCCTTCTCCAAACCCCACCCTCCCCCGGCTCCTCCTCCAAGTCTCCAGGAATTTCTCAGCCCAGAGTTAGCAGCCCTATGGCCTCTCATCTTAAGAGTCTGTATCCATTCACAGTAACTGAACTGTGTGCACACTGAAGATGGAAGCAGCTGGTTGTTAGTATTTATGTGTAATGGGAACCACTTCTGCCTCTAGTACTGGCAAGTGAAGCAACCACATCCTCCACCCCTTTTGTTTGACCACAGATGTTACCAGGTCCAGCATTCAGGACTGGCTGTGGCTCAGCGACACGGCATCTGCTCTGTACGCTGAAGGCCCCAGGTTGCAGCCCAGCTTTTCTAGTTGAAATAATAAGATATAGTAGGAGATCTGAAAGGAATCCAGTAGCAGGTGGTATGAAAGACCTCTGTCTGAGACTCAGGGGAGTCACGTCCAGTCTGAATCAACAACACTGTCCTTGCTAGGCCAATGGCCTGATTAAGTATAAGGAAGTTTCATGTCCGTGTTCAGGAGTGGCTACCATGCCTAAGAGTAACATAAAAACTGGTACTCCAGCACTGCATAAACACCAGCACAGCATCTCTTGTGGGCATCTGCTCTGGTGTCCCCCAGTATGGTATTGCTTTTGCCTTCCAATCTGCTAGTAATACAGACTATGCTGAGAAGGCCAGGAAATATGCAGTTAATTTTGCTAGACTGTTTATCCCTTTGCTAGTAATTTCCTGGAATCCAGGAAACACCAGAAGTTATTTGACGGTGGCTGTTTCGATTACCTGGGAGACAAAAATTTGCAAGAATAGCATAAGCCAGATGGTTGTCACTGGGGATCGAAGGAACTGTCACAAACACTTGTGTGTACTTTCCCAGGATGTTAGAAGGCCTGGAGCAGTGCAGCAGCTCCCCTGGCCAGAGATCCTGAGATGGCTATTTATTTATTTATTTACAGTTTGCCATCCTCACTGAGACTCAAGGTGGATTGAACAGTGTGAGCCAATGCAATCAATAGGACTAGGCATTTAATAAGCAATGTAGTAGGACTAGGAATATAGCAGTCTGAAACAAAGCATAAGTATTACATGTTGTATGTTAATGCAGAAAATGGTGCTGTGTAAGTATAAAAACAAAGCATGGAGAGTAGGATATTGCATACAGCAAATAGATAACACATATTACACAGTGGTATAGTTCACAGTCCTGTTTCTTTTAGAAAAAGCACCTTCACAAACCAGTTTTAGTATAACCCTATTGCCTTTATATAACCCCCCTCCCCAAAGAATACTTGTTTTACATAGTTTGCGGAATGACAGAAGTGTGGGAGCCTTTCTGACTTCCTCAAGCAAGCTGTTCCACAAGGTGGGGGCCACAAAAGAGAATGCACATGTACACACCACTGAAGATCTCGCTCATTTGTAGGATGGCCCCTCATTTGTAGAGAAGGCCCTGTTCATTTGAATGAAGTGGTCCTGGGGGTGAAGTGGTCCTGTAGATATGAGGGTCCAAGGTCAGGAAGGGCTTTCTATGTGGATAGCCAGTATCTTGAATTGATCCCGGTAACTGATAGGAAACCAGTGGAGTGATGGGCAGTCCCTTAGAAACCTACTTGACCACTGTGGTCATTTTCTGAGGTCCTGCTTTGAGTGTCCCCAACCTTCTGAGTTTGGTTGGGTGGCAACCTGGGAGAGGGCCTTCTCAGTCATGGCACCAAAGCTCTGGCACCCTCTCATCTGTCCCCTTCTGTTACTATCTTCCACCAGCGGGTGACAACTTTTTTGTTTTGTCTGACATTCCTTCAGTAATCCTTTCTTCCTTCCCTATGTTTCAAATGCTGTTTTAAAATGTTTTTGTACGTGTGTTTTAAATGCTATTTTTAAATGCTTTTGTATGTGTATTTTGTATGCTGGAGAAAACTCTTGAGAGTCCCTTGGACTTCAAGGAGATCAAATCAGTCAATTCTGAAAGAAATCAACTCTGACTGTTCCCTGGAAGGCCAGATACTGAAGCTGAAGCTCCAATACTTTGGCCACCAAATGAGAAAGGTGCACTCACTGGAGAAGACCCTGATGCGGGAAAGATTGAGGGTAACAGAAGAAGGGGATGGCAAAGGATGAGATGGTTAGACAGTGTTATTGAGGCAACGAACATGAAGTTGAGCAAACTCCAGAGGATGAGGACAGGAGGGCCTGGCGTGATGTGGTCCATGGGGTCGCGAAGAGTCGGACTCGACTGTGCGACTGAACAACAACAACAACAAAATGTTTATTTTAGGTCTGTGTATGTGTTTTCATAGTTCTAATGATATGCTTTTGGCTTTAATCATTTGTAAGAAGATTTCTTATTATTTATGTTTTTAATCAGTCAACTCGATGGTCCTGATGAAGGTAGAAAAGAAGGGTATACATTATGTAAATAAATAAAAGAAACAATAGCATGGGGGATAGGACTGTGCTCCAGGGAACTCCAAGGGATAAGTGCCACACTTATGACAACTGGACTCTGAGATATCAAAGGCTGTTGATAAATCCAGTAGGAGCGACAAAGAGGCATAGCCTCTTTCTCAAACAGAGACCATCACCTAAAACCATCAACACCATCTCCATCTCATTGCCCAGTCTGGAAAAGGTCCAGAGCAAAAGAGTATTGCAAGAAGTCCCAGAGATGATGCTTCACTACAATCTCAATCACATTGGCCAGAAAGGGCAGACTGGAGACTAAACAATAATTGGCCATATCATTTTTGTGTAGTGATAAGTTTTTTAAGTAGTGGATGGACCAAGGGAAGTAGCCAAGGGAAGACCTCCCTGAGTCTTTGAGTAGCCAAGGGAAGACATCCCTGAGTCAGTGATTGGTTTATGATGGTCACCAAGGACTCATTAACGTAGTCCTTGCATGATTTTATCCACCAGGATAGAAAAGGATCCAGAGCACAAGAGGTGGCCTTTGCAGATCCCAAGATCCTGTCAACATCTGTCATGGTGACTGGGTCAAAACGGTCCTCAAATAGGCCGGACAGTGCATTACACATTTCCATTGTATGGGCTATTGTACCAGCATCCAAACTGGAAGATACACAAGAGATTTTACCAGGAAAAAAATGTGTGACAGCATCCCAACTAATTACCTGTTCCTTTGGCAATAAAGGCACAGGTTTAGGAGTTAGCAGATGCCAAGATAGCTTAAACAACTGGGATGATCATGAACTAGTTGATGCACTGGTAGCAGAGAAGTAACATTTCTATGCTGCTGCCACCATTGCTTCATAGACTTTTCAAAGAGTTCTATAACACATTGGGTGCGTTCAGACGGGGCGTTTCAGCTGGCATAAACTGTACCGGTTGGAACCGGTGCAGTTTATGCCGGCTGAAACGCGATCACACTTACCTCCCTCACAACAGAGCCAATCACTGTATGCCCGTTTACATGCTGCGGGCGTCGGCAGTTTTTTTTTTTTAAAAAAAAACTCAATTTGAGCATGCGCATAGGCAGCCATCCACAGAATGGCGATCTTTGCGCATGCCCAAAACACCCCGTATTACATTTAAAGTTTAAAGGTAAGGACTTACCTTTAAAGTTTAAAGCCCAAACTGGCCTTCCTGAAGTCCCGGACTCCTCTGGAAAGTTAAACTATGGGCCTTTTCTTTTTTTAAAAAACAAACGCCGAGGCGAAGCTTCGCCCAAGCACATATTGGCAACCTTAAAAAAAATGGTGGGCAAAAATCGGAAGCCTTGGGCTTCCGAACGGAAGTGGCTAGACACCGGTGGAGAGCGATCAGACGAGGGTAAACCGATTACAACCGTTGTTCTCAGGATACCACCACTTGGGGACCTAGTGGCAGAGTACAACGGTTTAAAGGGCTTTGCAACAGTTAGGGACGGAAGGCAGATGTTCTACGTGTGAACGCCGGTAAGTACACCGATTGCAACCAGCACCTATACCATTGCAAACACCGCGTCTGAACGCACCCACTGTGTCAAATGTGGTGGGGAGCTCGCCCTCACTGGCCGTCTTTAAGCAGCAGCCGGACAAACACTTGTCAGGGATGCTCTAGGCTGATCCTGCATTGAGTAGGGGGGTTGGACTAGATTGCCTGTATGGCCCAACTCCAAGATTCTATGATTCTATGAACACAAATTTTCTGTAAGCATCACTCAAGACATTTCTCAGCCTTCTTCAGGTCAACCAGTTCTGTGGCAAACTACAGGGCCAGGTCCCACCTCAAGGATGGGAGACCCTTTTTGATCGCTTCTAGGCACTTCTCATCCCAAACTCCCACTGCAGCCTCAACAGAGATGACAAGGAAGCAGGAGAATAGTTTGCACTTATTAGCCTAATTCTTTTGTTTTCCAGGACAGTTTAGGATTTATTTAGGAAGTTGGTGTAGCATTGTGGTTAAGACAGTGAGGTCTACTCCAAGAGACCCTTGGTTTGAATTTTGCCTCAGCTACAAATTCATTGCCCTCCTAAGCAGAGTTACGTCCTTCTAAGCCCACTGAAGTCAATGGTCTTAGAAAGGCAGGACTCTACTTAGGATGGCACTGTAAGTGGCATTGCACATATTGCCTCTTCTCTGCCTCTCGTAACTACAATATGGAAATAATACTGGCCCACTTTATGGGGTTGTTGCCAAGGATTACACCAAGATAAATATGTGAAGTGCTTTGACTGCCAAAAATGCTGTATAAATACATGCTGACTGTTCTTACTGTTTGTCTTAAAATTCAGCAAAGTTTCTGCTGTAGAAACCAGTGTATGCAGTACAGTACATAATAAAATGGTCTTCTTTCAGTAAAATAACTGTACTCATTATCAAAAGAAGCAAACTCTGAAATGACAACCTCATGCAGGGACCCCCCGAAGTGTGGTCACAAAGCTAAGGCACAAAAGGTCAGAGTTCCATTCATATGAATATTTTATTTAAGACTCCACCATTGCTTTGATGCCACAGAGGTCACAAGTCTGCTTTGGTAGAAATACATTTTTTGGGGAAGCATGCTGAGGTTTTTTTTTTAGGAATTTGTGATTAATCAGAATACAAAATGTGGCTTTTACCAAAGATGCACTGGTCACCATGGTAACCTTGAAAACTGCAATAACACAGACCGCTAACGGCACCCCCTTATTAGTGTCTCTAGACGGTTTCTTCTTCTTCTTTTTTACCAGCTGTGAATCAGGGCCTACTGGCATAACAATATTGCACTAACAAGAGGAAGATGTTTCAGACTCGGAGAAGTAAAGAATTATTATCTTTCTTCCTTACATTCACCCACTTACTTGCAAGGATAAGATTGCAATAAAACAACTTGCAAAAGCTGTACAAGGGTTCTGTCAACTCAGAAGTACATGCCCTGCTTTTATTGCTTCAGATGTCCTCATCATTCTTATTATTTCATGGTTTTCCATGGGGACATTTGAGTACACAGGGCACCGTCATGCAATCGTTTCAGCAGAGCACGGTTGAGAATTCATCCTGTGGTAGCCTGCCTGGTACCAACTGGAGCCCGTTCCTTTCTTATAGTTGCTCCCACACAGTGGAATGGGCTACTTGAAAATGTGGTGGTGGTGGTGGGGGGGCAGGATGCCATCTTTAGAAGTTTTTGGAAAGTACTACAAAGCCATTTTATTCACTAGGGTTTTTAATTGGGTATAAACTATAGGCATTTTCTAAAGGAGGAGATTAATTGGTATTTTCTTGTATTTGTCATGTTTTTTTTAAAAAAAACAGAATTATAAACTATTTCAAGCCACAAGGGAAGGAGAAGAGATTGGATTTATGCCCCAACCCTTCACTCAGCATCTCAGTGGCTTGCAATCTTCTTCTCTTTCTCTCCCCACAACAGACACCCTGTAAGGTAGGTGGGGCGGAGAGAGCTCTGAGAGAACGGCTCTTGAGAGAACAGCTCTGAGAGAACTGTGACTGACCCAAGGTCACAGCAGCAGCTGCATGTGGAGGAGTGGGGAATCAAACCCGGGTCTCCCAGATTAGAGTCCGTTGCCTTAACCACTACACCAAACTGGAAGGCAGGGTATAAGTATTTGAATAAATAAACCACATGCCAAGAAAACAACACATGCCAAGCAACAAAAGCTGCATGAAATGGCTCCTGAATACTGTATGGATGATATTTTCCCACCATATTTATTTAATTGTGATTTATACCTCACCCTTCTGTCCTCATTAGAGCCACCGAGGCAGCTAAAACCTTTTCCAGAACCAGTTAAGAGCTTTGGAGTGCTCATGGACCCTGCCTTCCTGTTTGAAAAGCAGGTTGGTAGAAGACAGTAACAGAAGGGGACAGGAAAATCTCTCTAGGGAGTGAGTTCCAGAGTTTTAGTGTCATGACTCCCATGTTGCAGAACCTCAGAAGATGACCATAGTGGTCAGATAGGTTCATTAGGGAGTAGGCAGTCCTCCAGGTATGCTGGTCCCAAGCCATATATAGAGCTTTAAAGGTGACAAGAGAGAAGCCATTGCAGCCTAAGGCGTGTGCTTTCATTGTTTTTTAGCCTTCCTATTGGCTCTGGTAGTGATTCAAAAACCCTGCAAACCTGCTTGAAAAGAAATGACAGATGGACAAAATGAAGGCATTTTTATGCTTCAGGTGACTACCATACCAATTCTTGTACAAACAGGTAGCTGTCATAACTGGAACTGTCATACCAACTTCCACTAAAAAAAAAAGTAATGTATTTCTTAAATGCTCTCAAGCAAAGACAAATGAGCAGCTCAGAATTAAGCTCCACAGTGTTTAATACGGTTTACTCCCAGGTAAGTATGCATAGGATTGTGACTGAAACCAGAGGAGATCAGGGCCCTGCGGGACCTTATGCAGTTCCGCAGGGCCTGCAAGACGGAGCTCGTCCGCCAGGCTTTTGAGTAGGAGCCACCACCGTCACTGCACCACCACCGCGTTGCCATTTTTGACGATGTGAACTGGCCTTGGGAATGGAGAACGGACAGAGTGCAGACTGATCACGAAGAGACAGTAGTGCCTTCTGAAACATTGTATTGGAGTCCCCGTCTTGGATGATACATAGTGAGCACCGATTTTAAATGTAAAATGTAATTTGATTGTTTTACTTGGTTTTATTGTTATGTATGGCATTTGCCTACTGTTAGCTGCCTTGAGCCCATGTGGAAGGGCGGGATATAAGTCTAATAAATAAATAAATAAATAAATAAATAAACAAACACAACGGTCTCCCTCCTTACAGCTTCTTCTTCAGGCATAATCAAACAGTGACTATGTCACCTGCCTTCTAAAATAGTAGCTGTTAATTGGGGCCAGGAGCAGACTGGGAGGCCAACACAACCATGGAGATGGCACCGCCGGGCCCCCCTGATGGAGGGAGAAAGAGCCAGCTGGCAGAAAGGAGGTTCCACCATGCTCTTCAGTGGCAAGGGTACTGGGCACGGCAACCTTCCATTCCTGCCCAGCTGGCCCCATTCCACTAGGGTTGCCAGTTGTAGGGACAGGTGCATCAGTGTCATGCAAGTGACATCACTTCTGGCAAAAAAAAGGAAGTGAGATCATGTCATCCAGGGGCAAAGCTCTAGGATTCACCAAGACTGTAGACTTCAGTGACTCCTAGAGCATCGCCCTGACATCATGATGTCACTTCTGCTTTTTTGCTGGAAGTGATGTTGTATGCCCCACCCCCATTTCCCCTCCAGCAGCCTGTGAAGCACCAGCAGGGGGATGGGGGGAAATGTCTAGGAGACCTGGCATCCCTGTACTTCACCCTGGATGGCCCGGCAGCAATGCCTGATGCAAAGAGCCTGCTTGGACCAAGCATGAGCCACTGCCAGGAGGTGGGAGGCCGCAGAACCCAGGCTGGTTGGGCAGGTGAGGATATTGTGGCTTCCCTCTGCCTAGGCTCTAACCATGGCATCCTCCTCACCTGCCCAGCCAGCCCAGCAGTGATGCTACAGACAGCTAATGAAAAGCCAGAGCATAAAAGCACACACCACACCCGTCCAGAGTGTAACCACTACAACACACTGGCTCATCTGTTTAAAGGAATTTTGTTTTTTTTTTGTAAAATTCCTTATTCCTTGCATTTAGAGAAGTATGTCAGCAGAGTTAACATCTCTTTATGAAAGACAGCCATAACTGATATATACCGCTGATAATAACTAGAGACAGTGATCATAGACATGCAGCTGCATGAAAAGAACTAGGGAGTCTTGATCTTTAAGAACATCCTAAGAATGCACCAATTAAGCACGGTGAGAAACTCTGATAAAACTGCTGCTGAGTGGGCCAGTTTTTCTGAACCATTGTACAAGCACAGCAATTTGTAGGAACTGATTTCAGAGTCTCCACAGTGGAGCAGTTTAGCCCCCTTGCATAAGGCTGGTGTTTCCTTCCCCATCTCCTGTGCTACACAATGGGCTTATTTGGCCCTGGTGGTGCTGAAGGTGGATTTTATGCAGCATCCTTTGAGCTATTTCAGTTGGCCCAATATACCTTAGAACTGCTGCTTCTTTATTCTCTTTACCTGCAAAAGACCTTCAGCACCTTATCTGGCACCGGGGCAGAACTGTACTGCTCTGTCCTGCTTGACCTGCATAACAAAATTGTGCTGCACAATTAAAATTCCCTCCTAAAGTTAATTCATCAGAGCTTGTCTGCATTGATATCCTGCTGTAGATAAAGCTTATGCAATACATTATGGGCTTCTTCACTATAGCATCTGCTTACTCCAAAGCTATAAAACTGATGCCATCATCTAGTTCATGTGCTTATACAGATTATTTTCTAGTGCATGAGGATTAACTTTCACCAATACAATATGTAGCCAGACCAGAGGTCATTTCGGGGGGGATTGCGGGGGAACACAGTTCCCCCGGGTGAGGTACTGGGGGCGGGGCACATGACGAAGCCCCGCCCCCTGCTTCCAGCCGCCCCGCTTCTGGCCCTCATTCAGCCAGGAGGAGGCAGGAGAAGAGGGAGGGTAAGTTGCTTCCTCCCTGCCTCTCCCCACCCCTGCCTGCCTGGGGCCAGGAAGGGCCTTCGCGGGGCTTCCTTGCACTCCCGCCGGCCTTGCAGGTCCACCGCCAGGCCCCTCATGGGGCTCGGCAGTGGAGCTGCAAGGCCGGTGGTGGCGGCCCGGACCGTTGGGGACAGGGTGTGTGGCCTTATGACACATTTCCGGTGATGTCAGGGGGTGTGGCCTTATGACACACGTCCGGTGATGTCAGGGGGTGTGGCATATGCTAATGAGTTATGCTAATGAGTTCCCCTAGCTCTTTTTCTACGAAATGACCCCTGAGCCAGACACAAATTTTGCATCCTTCCCATCAGTCATGTTGCACGTGGTTAGATTCCTTTCCTGTCTTTACAAACTCCTTTGGTCCCTTCATATGTATTCCCACATTCCTGTTGCTGTTGTTTTTTAAGTGATAGTATGTGAGACTCTTTATTTAATCTTTGTGGGGGGGGGAGTCTAATGCAGTTGTTTTATATTGGTGCAACTTAGCCCTTTTCCAACAATGAACTGGGAAGACATATGTATCTATGTGGATGGGATCATAGCGACAAGTTCCAACCTATGTAAATTCAGTGTGCTCTGAGAATAGTCCCTATATGGAGATACGTGCATCGAGAATCTGTTTTCTAGTACCATGAATGTGTGCGAAGACTCATTGCCACAATCCTGCCCTTTGCATGATCAACTTTGATTCTGGTTGAGAGCCGGTGTAGCCTATTGCTTAAGAGTGCTGGACAAGGTCTAGAGAGACCCTGGTTCAAATGCTCATTCGCCCTGACACTTCCTGGGTGTCACAGTGACTCACTCTTGGCCTACCACATTCTGCAGGGTTGTTGTGAGAATAAAAAGGGACAAGGGAGAGTCATCCATATATTCCATCCTGGGCTCCTTAAGTTCTGTGTCTGAAAAAGGCTCTGTTTTAGAACACAGCTTGTACATAACTTCACTTTGTCTCCCCCAAGTATTGAGGAGAAATAGAACTGAATCCTTCTAGAAATGTCTTGCCTTCTGCCGCCCTGATCCCCTAAGACAATACATCAATGCAACTGAATAGGGCTTCCTTTGGGACATGAGTTCCTATGGCACTTTGGTTGTATTATGACTGTATTGCTTTTTTACATCATGCACCAGAGGTCAGCACTCCAGCTTTTTTTAAATCTCTTTTTTGTGTATGATTTTCTTCTTATTAAATGATGGACGTTTCCCAAGCCAGACACAGCAGAGTTCCTTTTCCCTGCCCAGGGAGCGTCAGCCTCAGGAAGATGAAAGGTATGAAGAGGCAGAGCTGATGTTTGCACTGAATTTATGAGAGCACTCTGGCTGACCTGCCCTGAGTCAATAGGAGCTTGCTCTGAAATTCTTTGCACAGCTTGAAGCGCTGAACAATGCAAGGCTCCTCTTTCTCCTTCTCAGACCAGCCAGCCATACTGCAGGCTGGGGGCATGATCCAAATGACAACCCTGGGGATTTGGCATCCTTAAATCATGCCATTTGGTGGGTTCTGCAGCAGAAGGATCCCAAGTCTCAGCAATAAACACGTCCTAGACCCAAATCAGTCTCTGCATCGATAGTATGAGAATTACGAAGCAGAAGGAACAGTGAAATCAATACTTTTGAGTTGCTTTCTCCTCATTGCCGAACAATTGCAGCCTCCCATCCCCACCACATCTCAAATCCAAAAGCAAGGCTTGCAGAGCGATGGCAGGTTTCCCACATGGGTTGCTGCTCCCGCATGGAGAGGAATCTCTGTGTTGCTTTTGTCCTGGCTGCAAATTTAGGGACATGCAAGTTTGACATGACGGTTCCACAAATGGCAGTTTTCTGCACTTTCGTCTGTCTCTCCCCACCCCCGATTCTTCCCTTGACCAAGCGCTCTGCATTGACCCTCAGGCACACGGTTGTCACGGCTGCTGCAATGACCCCCCCCACAGGCATTTTTGTTCTTTTCTTCATACACGGACTGTAACAGTTCAATTAAAAATTCAATTAAAATTTACTTCATTTATACCTTGCCTCCTGCTCCCCAGTGGAGTTTAGAGAGGCAGCATGGTGTAGTGGTTAAAGTATTGAACTAGGATCTGGGAAATCCAGGTTCGAATCCCCACTTCTGCCACGGAAGCTTGCTGGGTGACCTTGGGCCAGTCATAGACTCGCAACCTAACCTACCTCAGAGAGCTGTTGTGAGGATAAAACAGAGGTGAAGAGAATGACGTAAGTTGCTTTGGGTCCCCATTGGGGAGAAAGATGGGATATAAATAAAGTAAGTAATAAATAATATTCTCCTCTCGTCCAGTTTGTGTTCTCTTATTGTTATATTTTAATGGCGTTTTTAATGGGGGTGTTTGATGGTTCTGCATTATCATCTTGGATGTAAGCCATTTCAAGCAGGTCTCTGGAGAAGCAGCATATATATTTTTTCTAAATAAATAAATAAAATTTATTCTCACAAGAACCCTGTGAGGTAGGTTAGGCTAAGAGTGTGTGACTGGCCCAAGGTCACCCAGCAAGTTTCCATGGCAGAGTGGGGATTCGAACCTGGGTCTTGCAGATCTTAGTCCAACATTCCATCAATGCTCCCTGTAAGTTGTGGAGTCTTGTGAGCAAAAATTCTACTCTGTGAGCTACTGGCATTAAAGTTGTGAGTGAGCGATTCGGCTACTGCATAAATTAGCTTGCTCTGGAGCCATCCTTCCTGAGCTAAGACAAAAATGTGTGAGCCAGAGGCCAAAAAACTGTGAGCTAGCTCATACTAACTCAGCTTAGAGGGAACATTAGTCACTGCACCTAGTCACTACACATTCTAGTCACTACACTATACCAGTTTGGTGTAGTGGTTAAGAGCGGTGGACTATAATCTGGAGAACCAGGTTTGATTCCCCACTCCTCCACATGAAGCCAGCTGGGTAACCTTGGATCAGGCACAGTTCTCTCAAAGCTGTTCTCTCAAGAGCAGTTCACTGAGAGCTCTCTTAGCCCCACCTACCTCACAGGGTGTCTGTTGTGGGGAGAGGAAGGGAAGGAGATTGTAAGCCACTCTGAAGGGCAGGGTATAAATCGAATTCTTCTTCTTCTTCTTCTCCTCCTCCTCTTCCTCCTCCTCCCCCACACAAAAGTGTACTCATTGTTCCCCCTGCATTTCCCCGTAATGCTTCACAAACCCCCCCCACACATTTTCCTCTAACTCTCCCCTACTCTTATTGTAGGCTAGCTCACCATGCTCCAAGACAGGCATGGAGAGAGTACTAATGCTGCAAAACTGTCATGCTGTCTTGCCACCAAGAGTCCCTTTAAAATCCCGTGATCTATCTATTCCCCCTTTTGTGGTTGTACCTTTGGAGTGTGCTTGCTCTTCACTGGAGGAGAACACCCCAAATAAAACCAGGATTAATCACCACTCATGCTGCAGTGAACTTCAACCGGTGGCACTGTCCTTTTTTTCCCATTTGGAAACAGCTAATTTCTGTCTAGCTGTGCTCATTCTCAGAATGATGTTCCAGGGAAATTAGATCAGGGCCGTTCCTGTTTCAGATTAGTCATGTTTATACTGGATCACATACAGAACTTGCCAGATGAAGATACTTTCTCATTTAGCAGACCTGACAAGGCTAATAAGTACATTTTATGGAGAACAGATTCATTTGGGTGTGTATGTGTGCATGTGTGCATAGAATTGAGGCAAGAATGTCAGTATGTCCTAAACTAAAGGGACGCATTTGGCACCTGGATTTTATGTGCACTCTGGCAATGGTCTCCTACAGACTATACATCCCTGCAGGGCTCTGCACACACTCTTTATTTCATGAACTTCTGGGAACACACTGATCCTGATGTACTAGTTTCAGACAGGAGCATGCAATTAACTGGAGCACTGTAACCAGCCGGAGAAACAGCTATGTGCTGCCACTGCGGTTCCTTGCTAATTGATTCAACCCTCTCCATTCCTGAAATGTCAGGCCTCTAGTAGGGTTTCTGGTAGGGTTACCATATTTTGAAAAGTAAAAAAGAGGACATATTTCCCGACTGACTACTTCAAACAAGTGACCACTTTAACAAATCTCATTTTAAATACCCCCTACTATTTAAGCTGTGGTAATTGCTACTAACTAGGAATATTCCTAAACTTCCAACCCAAAAAGAGGACATTTTCATCAGTTTTTTTTAACAGAACCCAAAAGAGAATGGTCACACACAAAAAAAGAGGACGTATCTATAAAGAGGACATCTGGTAACCCTAGTTTCTGGCTATTTCCCCCTTACTTGAATCATGGGAGGTACCAATTCATTTTTTCATATCATCCATGAAATGAGGATGGGGGTAGTAGCAGGAAATACAAATTTACAGACCAAGTTTGAGTCCAATGGCACCTTTAGGACCAACACTTAAAGGTGCCACTGGACCCAAACTTTGTTCTACTGCTACCCACCTGAATCCAAACTTTCATATCTGCACCTTTTAAAAACATTTATTTTATGGTACATTTTAATGGAAAAAGCATCGTATAAAATGAATCAAATCTAATTTTAAATGACAACATATTTAAGCAGGTTTGAAAAAGCAGCGTATAAAATGAATCAAATCTAATTTTAAATTAAAAAACCAAGGATAGGCATAACATAATTGTTTCATTTCTTGTTAGTTTGTGTGTTTTTAAACACTTTTATTAAATTATTAAAACTATTCATTTTGCCTGCTCAGTTCAGTTTTTCATCCCACTGGTTTCAGAGAGAAACCCATTTTAGACTGGAGTATTCTTTCCCCTGTCCAGCTGGAATGAGACATTTCAGGACTGTACAGCTCACCCATGGGAACCTTCTTCCTAAATGTCAGACCCCCTAGGTGAAATTGTCCACATTTTGTAGGCAGGTAAAACTGCAGAGGTGGTGGTGAGGTGTCTGGCAAGCCAAAAAAAGCAAATCATGGACACAAATGAAATCTAATCTCCCTTATAAATAAAAGCCGAATGGTGGTGGCACTTCTCTAGAACATTCCACACGCTCCAAAATCAGTTCGCTCTCTGATCTGTCATTCAGAGGGTCTCCCTATCCACTGGCTGCTTTGCCTGAGTCCTGCCTCCAACATTCTAAACATTTTGCTGTTCCTCTCCCCCCCATAGCCAGTCAGAACACAGAGGTTATTTGCATGTGCAGCCTCATTGGCCTCTGCCTCGGAACACAGAGGTCGTTTGCATATGCGACTTGATTGGCTTTTGCCTCTAACATTCTAAACAGTTTTGCTGTTCTGAGGTAAAATGTGTCCCATCTCCAGGTGAGGGCTGGAGATCACTCAGAATTACAACTGCTTTCCAGATGGCAGAGATCAGTTCCCCTGGAGAAAATGGTGGGCTCTGTATCCTTATATGCTGCTGAGGTGGCCCCCGTATGACAGCCAATGTGACGTAGCAGTCAGGGCTTCAGAGCACGGGAGAGGCTGCAGGTGTGTGGGGGGTGGAAAGCTGAAGAGTGAGGGGGAAATAAAGGTAGGTTGATGATTGGCTGGGAAAGAGATAGGGTTACCAACTCCAGGTGGGAAATTTCTGGAGATATGAGGGATGGAGCCTGGAGAGGGTGAGGTTTCAGGAGGCGTGGGACTCAGTGTCAGTATACCTTGCTGAGGTCGCCACAGCAAATTGACACTGAGTGTCCAAGGCCGGGGCACCCGCCCAGAGCCTCTTTCTAGAGGCCATTGTATTTATTTCCACAATGTGCCTTTTTCCTAGTAATAAATAAGGGAATCCCTACTTGTTCACATGAAAAGAAATGGATTTTAAATTAAAAAAAAAATGAAGGTATGTTGGCAAGGGGAGCTAAATCTCACTATATCCTGTGCCTTTCTTTGTGGTATTCCAGAGCCTTCAGCATTCCTTTTCTGCCACCTCAGCTCTGATGCTAGAAGATGTAAACAAATTTGAGCCAAGAATGTGAAGAGGTGACGAGAGAGCACTGCTGGACTTTCTATTATGACACAGTAACCAGACATACCTATACCTGGTATTAGGGGATGAGTTTTGTAGGCTGGACAGAGTGGCTTGTTATAGAAGCCATCTTCAGCAAATATATGAACTTAACTCAAGTTTCCAGGTTTCTAGGCCTTTTTTTCTTGATTATTTAAACAATCATTTAAATTGCCTTGAATTCATCTTGCAAAAGGCTGATCTGCCCTATTAAAGCATGTCATGAAATCCTTTAAGGATTGTAAAAGGTAAAGGTTCCCTTGCTTGAAAGCCAGTCAAATCCGACTCTAGGGTTGTGGTGCTCATCTCCGTTTCAAAGCTGAAGAGCCAGCGCTGTCCGAAGACGTTTCCGTGGTCATGTGGCCAGCATGACTAAACACCAAGGCGCATGGAATGCTGTTACCTTCCCACCGAAGTGGTCCCTATTTATCTACTTGCAATTTCTTGCTTTCGAGCTACTAGGTTGGCAGGAGCTGGAACTAGAGACAGGAGCTGACTCCGTCATGCGGCACTCGGGTCTCGAACTGCTGAACTACTGACCTTCCACAGCCTGCAGTTCAGCGTCTTAACCACTTGAGCCACCGCAGCCCCTTAAGGATTGTACCAGTTCCCAAAGCAAGTGGGAGGAGGGTTCTAATATCTGATTATTGAACAGTCAAATCTTCCCATGCAAAGAAAACTAGCACATCAGGGTGAATGCTGTGCTTAAATTGCTGGATTTCCAAGGGATTTTTTTTAATATACTAAGTGCATTCAAAGATGCAATCTTTCTTTCATGTGCATTCTGAAATTCTCAAGAAAACTGCGCCACTTGCTTTTCCTGAGCATGTGGATCATATCCCAGCCTTCCTTGTCCTTTGTTCTAAAGCGTGTCAGACTCAATCAGCTTGGAAATGCAATGCCTGGATTTATTTTTGCTCTGAACCTCTCAGCATCATGAAAAACGTGTTGCTAGCGTCTAAAAGAATCTAGTTGGTCAATTAAAAGGTGTTGTCTCGCTCGCTTTAAATAACAGCCTTTCAATGCTGCTCTTTGATAGACTTGCACTTCTTCCCTGCAACTTCTTAACCGTATGCGTCTTTCCATTGGAGGCAGCACAAAAGCCAGCTTCCTTAGGAGAAAGATGAATGGAGGTGGCAGAAGCAGTGTGACGCTAATGAAGTCCTTGTTTGTTGGCAGCCAGTAGGTAAGTCAGGAGAAAAATGTGCATTGCCCTGCATCTTACAGCTTACTGCTTTGTCCTGTTCCTTGAACAGTGGTCAACAATTAGATTGCCCATCCTGCTGATATATAGTGCAGCCTAGGAGCATTAGCTCCTCACATCTCTCTTCCTAATTTCTTAAGGCCAGTCCTGACTCAAGGCTAGAGCAGATGTCATCATGTCACTGCTGTTAGAAGCTGCTAAAAATGGCCACTCTGTGACAACAAATCCTTATTTTTGCCTGGGTTGTACAATTTATAAACACAGATGGAGCTTTAGATGTTAGGGCACTTGAACAGAATGTTATGAGGGAGGGGCTCTGGCTCATTAGGGAGAGGGCCATGGCTCAGTGGTAGAGCATCTGATTGGCATGCAGAAGGTCCCATGTTCAATCCCCGGCGTTTCCAGTTAAAAGGACCAGGCAGTAAGTGATGTGAAAGACCTCTGCCTGAGACCCTGAAGAACTGCTGCCAGTCTGAGTAGACAATACTGATTTTGATGGACCTAACCTCCATGCATCTGTCTAATCCCCTTTAAAAGCTGTCTATGCTTTTGGCCATCACTACCTCCACCAGCAGTGAATTCCACATATCAACCACTTGTTGAGTAAAATAGTACTTTCTTCTGTCTGTCCTGAATGTATTGCCCCTCAACTTCTTTAGGCGTCCCCAAATTCTAGAATTTTGGGACTTGGAGAAACAGTTCTCTCCATCTACTCTGTTTGCCCCATGGATAATGTCTCCATTCAGTCATCTTGTTTCTAAACTGAAAAGTCCCAGTCTCTTTAGACTTTCTTCGTAGGCTAAAGAGATGCCAGCAGAGAGACTGTAGTGAGAGATGGTTTAACATCCACCTACATGTACTCATTTTCTGATTGATTTGGGTGGTTCATGTTGTTTTTTTTAAAAAAAAAACATTCTGATGTCATGATGTGATGTTTCAAGTACAGCCCCAGAAGTGCTGAACTCATTTGTTACGAGGGCCATATCTGACATAAGTGTCACTTTGTCGGGCTGGGCCATGTGTGCTATAAAATGTAATGCTAGGTACTAGAGAGATACACTTTATAAAGGACAGCAGCTGGTGAGCTCCAAGTTGGTGTGTCTTCACTGTGAGGCCCTATGGGCTAGAAAGGGAGGGGGTTGCAGAGGAAAACCTGCATGGATGGACTGGAGACCCAGTGGTGCAGTGGTGGACAGATGCCCCCACATTGCCTGGAGGGGGGCAAACTCTTTCCCCAGCCCACTCTCACCACCAATGCTGTGAGCCCAGGCCCCAGTGGAAAAACACAAAGTGGTTGGGCATTGCAAGCTCCCCCCTATCCGCGAGCTGTCACAGAAAGGAACTGGGAAGATGAGCTGAACTAACCACCCTGCGCAATAAAGTCTGTGTGGGGGGTGGCCCAGGCTCAAGGCCATGTGCAGGGGTTCAAGCCAGAGATTGATGGCTAGCCTGCCACCCTCATGTGCCAGCAGCTGCCCCAGGGCAAAGGCTGCCAGATCGTCCAATGGTGGCAGGCACTGCATTCATGCCACACATGCGGTAGAGGCTCCAGGCTGCCCAGCGACCAGTATAACCGGAGATCATCAGCATTGCCCCCCATGAGGCAGCAGCCACCTATGGCTGAAGTCTGCCGGCTGGTCCATGGGGGAGGGAGGCCCAGCTGCTGAGTCATGTGCTCAGTGGCAGGACTAGGTCCCCAACGAGCAGTAGAAACTGCTGAAGAACGCCTCCATGGCCCAAAGCACAGCCACTGCATGTGTGTATGTGTACAGTGGTGGTGCTGACCACCAGCACACCCTGGCAGAGGATTGTCTGTGCCCATGTGCAAACACTGATCCCCGTAGCTGTCTGGGACAGCATCCCCAGAGCTGCAGGCCAAGTGGAGAGGCATACAACCTCACCTTGGAACCCTGAGCCGGCGTGAATGCGGCTGCCCCCCAACTTACAGGGGTTCTGCTTGATTACTGCAGATGAGGTTGTTCCACCACTCTGAAGCCATGATCAGAATGGCTTCTCCCACTCCCCCCCCCCCAGCTTTGCACCAGTTTTTTGCAGGCAAAATAAGAACCCTAGACAGGCTGCATGTTTGGCACCCCTGGTCCAGGTCTGTAGCTAACGTGCCCACCCCCACGTTTTTTGCAGGCACCTCCCCCAATCAATAACTTCTTCTCTCCCCTCCCCCGGCTCTAGACGGCCGGGCTCAAGGTGAAGTCAGCCCAGGCAAGCAAGTGAGAAGGCGACGGGGTTTGGCCCTGGGGCATGCACAGACTCTGTGGAAAAAGCCAGGCATGCGGGGACCAGCTGCTGCCGGCATCCGACTGCTGCCGCTGCTTGAAGCTTTCCTCCTTGTCTTCCTAGTAGCCGGTGAGCTCCAGGCTGCCGCTCGGCTTGCCCACTTCCCTCATTAACTCCCCTCCCCCTGCTTGGTGTAGCGTGTGCCCACCCTTTAGCCACGGAGGAGGCAGCGAAGTGGCGATTGTTAATAGAGGGGTTGTTAGTAATGCACCGGAAGGGGTTCTCTCTCTCGCACTCTCTCTCACGTGCCTTAAAGGGACAGTGCCATGTGGCATCCTCCGTGGCAGTGAATGGGGCATCTCCAGCAAGGCAAGCCCTTCGGAGGAGGAGGTGGCGGGGAGGGGGTCTGACCCAGAACTGGCTCTGGTGTGTGTGTGAGTGTGTGTGTGAGGCTTTGAGGGCAATGCCAGCTGGGGGCAGAGAGGAGGAAGCCTTCTCTGCCAAGGAGCGAATGGTGAGGGGAGAAGAAACCGCAAACTAGTCATCGATGTCAAGGACATGAGTCATGTCCCATGTGCTTGGGCAGGTGTGAACCCGTCGGCCTCTGCTGGGATGAGCTGGGTTGGACAGGGAGCGGTGGTGGGCCAGGGCATGAGGCAGTACCGCACAGACATATAATGGCAGGCCCCACTGGCCCCCTGAGAAAAACATTGGCCCCCTGAACAAAAAGTTGTTATCTACGGGCCTGCCCTGGCCTAAAAGCTCATTAATGGGTAGCTCTGTTTCGTCTTCATACTGGTGGTCCTGGGATCACTAGTTTTGCTATCAGAAGAAGTGTGATGCCTGCTCTGCAAAACTTCTATCATTTAAGAACAAACAAGTGTGTTGACAACCCTATGAATTATTAGCCTTTTAGAGTACATCTTCAAGCCTTCGTATACACTCGCAACCATCATATTAGCCCTTTATGGCAGGACACTATTATTTTTCCAAAATTACAAATGTGGAGTTGAAGCAAATAGAATTAGCTTTCTTACGGCATCGATGGCCTAATTACCTGCTATGTTCTGCATGTGTTCCCCCAGGATCCCAGTGATCAGAGGTCTGCTGTGAATTATGTACTCAAAAGAACTCAACTCCGTGGCATGTGGAGTCCTTCCCTCCCATAGTGTTTTTCTGACCTGAAATGCCCCCAAAGTGCTTCTACTCACCCCACTGGGGAAACCTGCATGTAGCCCACCCGTTTCAGGTCAGGAAAATGGCACATGGGTGGAGGCTGAAGTTCTGCACGTGCCTCCCCCTGTGCCACGGTCCTTATCTGAATTTCTCCTTGCGGGCCTGGACATTGAGTTTTGAGCACAGAACTGTCAGATCATATCTGTCGACAGGGAAGGATGCAAGGAAAGTATAATGTGTAGTTGGGAATGGGGGGAAATTGAGGCACCCCAAGCGTTTTGCATGCATTTTAGGGTTATGACTACTGGATCTCTGGGGCTGTGTCGTTAAGGTAGGCTGATGTGCCAGACGTTGTTCTCAATACATTGTGTTAATTGTCCGCTTCTAACATTCATGGTAGTTGACTTTGCCGCACCCGTTTGTGCACTTATTAATTTTTTTGTGATAATAGAGTGCAGTTCACACAGAGAAGGGAAGGGAACATCGTAACAAAAAATCATTCAATTATAGGATTTTGCTTATACTTTATAGTGTGTTGTGCAATCCTAAAATCTTGGTGACACAAGAGATTAGCAGTTATTCATATTATTATGGTATTCATTACCAAAACCAATACATAGTGGCTGAGCAAGCTAACTGATTGCCTCGGTTTATGGGACGATTTGTACTTCTTTTTCCAGGCAGATACGACATATAGTTGCCTGTATCTTTCCCCTTGATGTAATGGGGCTTACCTCCAGGAAAGTTTCCTTGCAATATTAGTGACTCATCACATACACAACTGGTTTTTTTGTGAGGATGAAACAGAGGCTTGCTCTAGACATTAGCCGTATAGTGGCCTATACGCTTAATAAATAAGATATTAAAACATTTCATAAACAGACTATGGGGTGCAAGCAGAACCAAACTTTCCTGCCTCTCCCTTGTGCTACAGCTGTTTGTGTCCCCCAAGATCATGCCTCATGCTCAGTGGATCCTCCGGAAGAGCATGGGGATGAAAAGGGGGTCTTCAACAGGATGGGGCACTAGTGAGAATCAAGGCCGTAGCTCACGTGGCGTCCATGGGGCAACACCCCCTCCCAAATTTGCAATGCCCCCAGTCTTCCCTACTAGTTTGTGAGGTGAGCCCACTCTGGGGCTGCTCTTGCCACTGCCTGCTCTCCGGAGATAAAACGAGACTCCAGGCGAATGCACTGAGGTCAAAAAGTGCCTCGGAGGCTGGGGTCTGGGCTCGCTCGAAGGGCACACGGCTCTGTGGGCTTGGCTGTGGCTCCTCCCTGGCCGGTGGGGCTCCAAAGGAAAGCGTTCCACCCTCCCCAAGGCTACCCTCTGTTCTGCCTGCTGCCCCCTCCTGCATCTTACCCATGGTCGCCTAGGAGAGGTGCCAGCAGATCCACCCTCCCTGAGCACACAGAGAGGGGAGCCGCTCTGGGGCCACTCCTGCCTCTGCCTGCTGGGGAAGCTGAGGCCAGAGCTGCAGAAGTAGGCTCTATGCTGCAGGGTGCATCTCCCTGGAGTTCTGTCCGCCGGGCTGTGGGCTCCAGCTCAACTTTTGGTGTCTCCTGCGTTGATGGCGAGGCTCGGGCTTTTGGTGCCTGCCTGCCTTGGCCCCTGCATGGGCTCCACATGGGTGTCCCCGGCCTGGCCAGCTCTGTGAGGGAGGCAATCAGAAGGCAGTGCACCGGGCTTGTTCAAGCAGATAATACATTGTACTCATTTTCACAAAACATTGGTTTACAGTTCTACAGTAATCTATGAGCTGATGTCCAAGCTGCTTTTGAATTACCTTCAGGCATGGAATTTTCTCCTAGCAATTTTCTGTGTTCATCAGAACTTTGTAACAGGGATATCAGATTTTATCGCACATGAGCAAGTGGCTCAAATTAATGATTGTTAATGAACTTGTGGTTCCTAAATTAGCTTGATTGGGATCTGCCCTGCCTGGAGCACCCCCTCCAAACAGTGCCCTCCACCCAAAAATCATCTAGTTATTGGGCTGGTGACAATTACCCCTTTTTCCACTGGCAAGAAGTATACCTTTAATATCATTTCCTTTTGCTAAGAAGCTTGGTACACACAACAGTCCCATGCACATAGGGAGGGAGCGTGGGTGCGAGTGCCCTATCTGCACCTTATGTCTCCATGTGAATATCTGGTTTTCTGCGGGGGTGATTGCACAGAACAAGTGGCTGCACCAAGTCTCCCTTTCCCTGATTAGCAACACTCGGGAGAGCAACATCACCGATCAGGGGTGTACATGTGCAGAACACATGGCCACTTCCTCCACACAACTGCGCCCTGCAGATGATGAGTGGAGATGGGGGGTGAGGCTAGAGCACTCACGCCCACTCTCCCTCCCCACACATTAACTGAACACACTAGGCTGTCCTGTGACTTGGCTCCTAATGGTGTACTGCTATAGTATCAAATATATCTATAGTATCAAACGAGTACTGCTGCAAGATCCTTGCTAGAGTTTCTGTCCTCCCTGCAGGCGCTCTCTGAAACAACACCTGAGACCCTGGACAGCCGCTGCCAGTCTGAGTAGACAATACTGACTATGATGGACTGATGGTCTGATTCAGTATAAAGCAGCTTCCTGAGTGTTCCTGTGTGTTCAATACTTGGGAAACATTTTAATTTATTATACATCGCCTTCCTTGCTGTGCAACACATATACACCCACTGAAGTCAATGGGACTTACTGGCACGTAACTAATTGCTAGTTTACATCTCTACGTTATGCAGTCTCAAAACATAAGGGCCAGAGGAAAGCTATGCATGAGCAACGCAACTCATTGAATACATTTTCCACTGTGGGGGTATGGTAACAATGCATGTTAATTGAGAGTTTTTATGTCATGCACAATGCGGTTTGCTGTGCCCAACTGTGAAAAGTGATTTAGTGGCTCAGGATAAGAAGAAAAGTCTGTACGTTTTCATGTTCTCCCTGTTGGGATACCTGCTATTAAATCACAAGCCTTCAAGGCTTCCACTACAAATGCACAGCATGTCCCATCATCAATGATTAGGGCTTAAAAGGAGAAGAAAGTGTTTGGGGGGCAATTAACGTTCATGAAGGAACATTTGCAACTATAGTACAGATTGTGGCTGTGTTCCTTGATTAGTCCATTTCTGAAGTATTGTTCAGTATTATTCTATACGCATAGAGAGAGAGAGAACTCTGTTGACTTAGCATTGCCATTGCCTCAGTGACTCAGGTGTGGCTCATCTCTCCAACATCTTCCCTAAGGAACATCAATGCAAAGAATTAATTGACCATCACTGTCGTCTTTCTGTTTCCCCTACGTACCTCCTTCCTTTCCTCTTTTAGGGCAGGTTTAGATGGTGAGCGTTTACTATACATGACATTACCCCAACAGCTCTTTTATCAGAAAGAAAGAGAGATCGGGAGCAGAAAAAACTTCTGTGTTTTAGCCTGTTCAACATCTTCCAGATCCAAATTAATTGCCTGCCCCTAGGGTTGCTAGCTCCAGGTTGGGAAATGCCTGGAGATTTGGGGGGGCAGAGCTCAAGGAGGGTGAGGTTTGGGGAGGGACTTCAAGGGGATATAGTGCCATAATGTCCATCTTCCAAAGCGGCCATTTTCTCCAGGTGAACTGTCCCTAGAGATCAGTTGTAATACCAGGAGATCTCCAGCCACCTCGTGGAGCCCGGCAACCCTACTCCCCTGAGCTATATTCCTTCCCATGGGCTACATGTGTCTTGCAGCTTCCCACCCTGCTGGGACTGAAATGGTTTTGGCCACTCTAAGCCACTACAGCTGGCACGGGATGCCGCTGTCTGCATTATACTATCAGAGTCTTGAACAAAGTTACTGGCAACAACACTCTCTCAGCAGAGATAAGTTTATTGAGTAGTAAAGATGATTCAAGCTAAGACTTCTTTGTGTCAGAACTAAAGATTTGGCACCAAGGCCCTAAAATATACAGAATTCAAAACGAGCTCCCCCCCCCGTCCTGTCCAATCAGTCCATTCATTCAGCCCACCTAGCTTTCATGCTATTCTACTCCCCACCACACACACACCTGTGAGGCGCTTGTTAGGTTATCTATGCTAGTGGAGCAAGCAGAGACAGCATCCAAATTCAGTGTTCATCCTTCCCAGAGACAGGCAGGTGTCTTAGAAAACAGTTTCTCATCTGTACAGCAAAGCATCCCCCAGTCACACACACGTAAGCACAGAACCCCCCCCCCCTTTCAGCATCACAATTTTTCTCATGGCAAACGAGGTGCCGAGTTTGACATATACTGTGTTCTTAGTGCAATGGCCTCTGTTTTTCTGGGTTGTATGTGTTATACTGCTCTTACTGCATACAAACAGTAAGTTGTAATTAGCCATAAGTCTCAGAAAGAAATGGGGACTACAAAGGAAGTAAATAAAAAAGTAAATAAATGGGAGAGATATAAATCCTGTAAACAAATAAACCAACAAATGCACCAGCCATTTTCATTCTGCAGGGAGAAACCACACAGTCCCTTGTGGTGAGAGATGCCATGGAATCTTGCTGGGTGACCCTGTCCCAAACACACACTCTAATCCTAACCTACCTCCCAAGGTGATTGTGAGGATAAAAGGAAGGAGACAGGAATGATATAAGCCGTTTTGAGTTCCCATTGGGGAGAAAGACAGGGTATAAATGAAGTAAAATCAATACATAAGAATCCTTGATGGAAAATTTAAAGCAGGGAAATGGTAGGCCGGGAAAGGGTTAGGTGTCTCCTCACTCCATGCCACCTCCATCATTTCATTTCCCCCCTCCAGAAGCTTTTCTGTTTTAAACAGGGAGGATGTGGGGGTAATGTTAAATGTGTGTATCCATATGCCTCATGTAGGTTGGCTCTCATGCCTCCTGTACTCCATTTAGAGGTTTTCTCCTTCAAAAGAGCAAATCCTCCTCCACCACCACCAATATGAATTACCTCATCCCTACAAAACCAGGGCTCTGGGCAATATATAGCCATGATAAAACAGTAGATAAAAACATACAACAATTCAGATAAATAACATGTAATTAAAAATCTAAAATCCAACGGAAATATTATCCCCATACTGGACTGAGCCGCTGCCCCATGTGCCGGGTAGGAGGAGGGAAACAGATGAAACAAGGAAAAAGATGGAGTAGAAAATAGAGTATTTCAGTATAAAACTATCCAAACATCCCAGGTCAGGTCTTTTATTCATTTAAGACATTTTGGCTTGCCTTTCTCCAACAAACATATTTAAAGTGAGTTTAGAGACACCTTCAGTTGTGAACCCGTGCAAAAGGGACAGTCACATGCTCTATGAAATTAACCAAAGAGTTATAGGCTTTTACATAATTCTGAACCTCCTTTAAAAAAATTACAGAAAAATCATGACACCCAATATGCACCTAGGCAGTCAATTATTTTGGAAGAAAAACCTATTAAACCATCCAATTAATGCAAACTACTTGAGTAAGTTTGAAATTGCAGGCTTAAAGTTGCTAACCTCAGCACAATGGCTGAACAACAACACAGAAAATCAAATTAGATGAGATTGTTTGCCTGTATAGTGACATTGACTCTCAAAATGTAACTCACATGTGACATTCCAGGAGATGGTGTAAAAAGCCTTGACCTGACTCATTTCTGAACAGATGTTTATCATTTTCTCTTTCAAAAGGCGGGGATCTCCAAGGCAAGAAGTCCTTCTGGATCCCTTTGTGCTAGCTGCTATGGCTGCTGGGTAAAAGTCAGTGACAATCGTATTTGTTACCTGTAACTCTATGTAAGTATAAACTCTTTGCGCTCATTTCTGAGCAGTGAGACTTCGACTTATTGGGTGGCTTATGGTACTCTCAAGGGATGCTCAGTGGCAGAAAGTGGTCAATGACATCTAAGAAAGTAATAGTCTGGCTTTGTCTTCACTGCCTCTGCTTTTTCCCAGGGGGCCAATGCCAGCCCCTCCTCCCCTCCTCAAGAAACTAACATTCAGTGTGGTGCCCCTGGGTGCCATGGTGCCCACCAACGAGTTTTCTGGTGCCCACCTGCTGCTCAGAGAATATAAATCCAAAAGGAATGGATAGGGTTCCCAAGTACTTACCGTGATCCGGCGGGGGAAACATGCTCCCCAGCCAGACCATTCCTCCCTGTAACGCACCATGCCATCGCCAGGAAGTGACGCTGGATGACGCTCTGGTACCATCGAGTTTCCAGCCCCATTGCCAGAGCGTCGCCTGGCGTGACTTCCTGGCGACGGTATGGTGCGGTGTGTCTGTTGTCCCCGCAGGAATGATCCTGTGTCTGTGTCCCCCGCCGAATCACGGTAAGTACTTGGGAAGCCTGGGAATGGAACAGGATAAAAATGGGAACGTCAGGTCACATGCTGCCCAGATAACTGATTGGCAAAGTGCTGAGCTCATCCAGGACAGATGTATCACAGCTATGCACCCTCAATTTGGCCACAGACTTAATGGCAACCTCTCCTTGCAGTTGCATAGGTAGAAAATCCTCCCTTTGTTTGGCAACTGAAACCAAGCAGCAAAGCAAAGAGCTTGGCAGCTATTTGAGAACTCCCACTCCAATGGCAGTCCTCTCTCACCACGGCAGCCATTTTTCCTGGCACCCACCACCCTTTCCCAAATCCCAGTCATGCCCACAGATTCAACAATAACAGTTGGCACCAACTATCAATGGCAACATAGGCTGCCCTTCTAGACCAGGCTTCCTGTGGACCCATTAGAAGTGTGAAGACATACTTTCTCACCCAGTACTATTTTCTATTCTATTCTATCATAATGCCCCTGTATAAATCAATGGTGCAACCTCATTTGGAGTACTGTGTACAGTTCTGGTCACCACACCTAAAAAAGGATATTATAGCATTGGAAAAAGTGCAGAAAAGGGCAACTGGAATGATAAAAGGGTTGGAACACTTTCTCTATGACAAAAGGTTAAAAAGCTTGCGGCTCTTTAGCTTGGAGGAATAATGGCTGGGGGGTGATTATGCATGGGACGGAGCAGGTAGAGAAAGAAGTACTTTTCTCCCTTTCTCACAACGCAAGAACTCGTGGGCACTCAATGAAATTGCTGAGCAGTCGGGTTAGAGCAGATAAAAGGAAGTACTTCTTCACCCACAGAGTGATTAACACATGGAATTCATTGCCACGGGAGGTGGAGACAGCTACAAGCATGGACGGCTTCAAGAGGGAATTAGATAAACATATGGAGCAGAGGTCCATCAGTGGCTATTAGCCACAAGGTATAGATAGAAACTCTCAGTTTGGGTCAAGTGATGTACTGTATTCTTGGTGTTTGGGGGGGGGCAACAGTGGGAGGGTTTGTAGTGTTCTGGCCCCACTGGTGGACCTCCTGATGGCACCTGGTATTTTTGGCCACTATGTGACAGAGTGTTGGACTGGATGGGCCATTGGCCTGATCCAAGATTGGCTTCTCTTGTTTTCTTATGTTCTTAATTGCCATGTCTGATTGAGAAGTTTTATCCTTACAAGAAGATAAAATCTGGAGTTGCTGATCTTTACACTCCCCCCCCCCCCCGTACTTTTAATCAGGGTTCATTTCCTGCCGGCTAACGAGTTATGCTAATGAGCTCCTCCACCTCTTTTTCTACGAAATGACCCCTGCTTTTAATGAAGTTTGCTAGACTATAATTTCATTAATTGCACTGACATATTGATAAGTCAGACTGGCACTCACATGATAGTGGAAGTGAAACAATTAAACTGTTTTCCAAAAGCACTGTTTGAACTCAGAGAAGGAGAGGTGGAGTACTTTGTCTTGCTATCATGTAAGCAGACATCAAAACCAGGAAATCTTATTGTTAATTAACGAATCATCATAACGGAAGGTAGGATTGTTCCATAACATATTGATACCTGTATATGTTCAGCATTCAACATCATATTTGTAAATGTCTGGTAAATATTTATATTTACTTCCTTTACAGCCTACCTTTTCCACTGAGACTCAGGGCAAATTACACAATTAGATGATACAATAAAAAACAGCATAATGCATCCAAATAAACAATCCAATAAACTGTGCAATACATACAGTAAACAAAGTAAACAAAAATTGGATTATAAAATTAGAAAAAGTGCAATACAGGCAGCATGATACACAATAAATTATGAATACATTTCATAAGAAATAATCTAAAGAATAATCCTTTTACTGGAATTGCCTATAATTTATAAGAACCTAAAAGTGTCCTGCTGGATCAGATCATAGGAGTTGATCTAGTCCTGCATTCTGTTTCACACAGTGGTCAGCTCTGGAAAGCCCATAAGAAGGATATGAAGGTGATATCCACCCTTAGTGCTCCCCCCACCACCACTTGCACTTTGAGGCAGAATATTTGCCTCTGAACACGGAGGTTCGTTTAGCCATTATGGCTAATAGCTATTGATGGATCTCTCCATGAATTTGCCTAGTTCCCCTTTAAGACCATATTAGCTAATTGCCATACCTACATCCTGTGGCAGTGAGTACCACAAGTTCATTATGCATTTTGTGAAGAATTCCTCTTATCTAATGTCAGTCCATTGTCTAACAACCTGAGTTCCAATATTATTAGGGTCGCAAGCCAAAGGCAGCAGGAAAGGGAGGGAGGGGGCAGGGACAGGGGGAATGATGTGCAGACTTCACACTGTCACTTAGGTCAGATACCTGGAAGTGATGTCACCATGCTGATACGGTGCTCTCGGATTCACCCCAAAGGTTATGATAAAACAGAGTTCTGAGTGAATTCTAGAGTGTTGCACTGGCATGGTGACATCATCACTTCTGGGTATTTGATGGAAGGGCCCACTGCCCTGCTCAGCACTAGCTAGGGATGCCAGTCCCTAGGTGGGGGTGGGGGATCTCCCAGTTTCGGTGACCCCTGCCCACCACTGCCCAGCTCTGTCCCCAAGAGCAACCACCAGTGGCTTAAAGGGGCAGTCAACAGTGATACCTTCAGCATGTCTCCAATCAGCAAATAGGGTAGGGCTGCCAAGTCCCCCCGGGGGGCAGAGATTCCCCTGCTAAAAGGGCCCCCATGCTGCCAGTCCGAGTCTGGCCGGCGGGGGAGAACCCCACCCCCAAAGTGGCCAGATTGGGCTGACATGCCTGGCGTGATTACGTCACCCAGACGTGATGTCATCACGCTAGGCATGTTGCCAGGCAACGCTCTAGCAATCACCCTGGAAACTCTATGGTACCATAGAGTTTTCAGGCTGGTTGCTAGAGCGTCGCCCGGCGACGTGCCCAGTGTGATGATGTCACTTCCGGGCAACATCATCGCAGCACGTGCACGTGAATGTCCCGGAATGGGACCAACTCTCCCCCGCTTGTTGGAGATGTAAAACGCTTTGGGTCCCCATTGTGGAGAAATGTCAGGTAAAAATGAAGTAGATTGGTTGGCTGGTGGGTGGGAAGGAGAGACATGAGGTCTCAACAAGCTTTTTTACTTATAGAAAACCAGACTGAATGAATACTCCTAACTGTAGTCACCAAAGTAGAACTGCAAGGCCAGAGGATAGGGTTGCCAGCTCTGGGTTGGAAAATACCTGGAGACTTTGGGGGTGGATCCAGGAGAGGGTGTGGTTTGGGGAGGGGAGGGGCCTCAGCATGGTACAATGCCATAGAGTCCACCCTTCAAAGCAGCCGTTTTCTCCAGGGAAGCTGATCTCTGTCAGCTGGAGATCAGTTGTAAAAGCGGGAGATTCCCCAGACCCCACCTGGAGGCTGGCAACCCTAGCAGAGGAATGGGAAGCATAACTTAAAGGTACAGCAACACTATTTGCAGAACTGTTCCATGCACCACAGGGACAGCATTCAGGTTTCAGGTTGCACCGTAAAGACCCATTCTGGGCAGGATAAATGGCCCAGGAACATGTCAAGCAGAGTAGCCCCTGTGACCCAGCTCAGACACCATCAGCAAAAGCAGTTATTCCTATTAACTGGCAGCTGTGCAGAGGGTTGCCAGCTCTGGGTTGGGAAATACCTGGATATTTTGGGGGTGGAGCCTGAGGAGGGCGGGGTTTGGAAAGGGGCAGGACTTCAGTGGGGTATAATGCCAGAGAATCCACCTTCCAAAGCAGCCATTTTCTCCAGGTGAACTGATCTCTGTCACTTGGAGATCAATTGTAATCCATGGAAATCTCCAGCCACCACCAGGACGTTGGCAGCCCTAGCGGTGCAAGAGGAGGCAACCAGTCATTGTTACTGTTCAAAGGTCTGGGTCAAGTGACTCCTGTAGTGCTAATGCAGCTGCTGGGGCTCAGCTCTGCTTGTTCCTGGCTGCCTGTGGCCCCCTCTCACTGGAAACTTTCCATGAATTAAAGTGACCAGTCTGTTCCTGAAATAAGCTTGTCAGTTGGCAGGTACCACCTGCTGGGAGACTGGGGGTCAGGGACAGGTTGATGTCATTTCCAGGGCAAACCTGGAGGTGAGGGGTTCTCGCTGGGAGGTATGGCAGGAGACCACCCAGCCCTGCCCTGTAATGCGACAGTCTGTGACCTGGAAGCTAGCCAGTTGCCTAGAGAAGCACTTCAGTGAAAATTCTCATAAGCCATTCAATAGAGATACCCTAACGATCCTTGCAATTCTGAAGCAGCTCCTGAGTGGAGAGCTGCACTACACCTTCCTGTATTTTGTTGCTATCAATTGTTAATGTGGTATGAATGCAAGCCACAGGATGATTTATGTGCAGCCTGCATTAACAGTTCACGGTAATAAAATGGCCGTATGTGGTGGCTGCACACTGCTGATCAGAACAATCCAAAGACAGGAGCCAGGAAGCCAAGTCAGTCTGGGGCAATTCACAAAAGGGATAACCAGTGCTCAGTGTTTGTAGCCAGATACACATGGCTTCAATAACACATAATGCCATCTGGCGGCTGACCCTCATGTGCTTCTCTCGCTCCCTCATCCTGGCAAGCCACAGCTTGCAAACTGAGCAAGCTTTGGACACCAGAGCTGTAAACTGCCATTGGATTCTGTTTTGCAGGCAAACAATGGCTTTTCAGTTTGCATGTCAGAGAGTGGATGGGAGGAGGGCACAGGAGAGCCCGCACAAAGGCCCTGATACTCCAAAGCATGTCCGAGAGAGGATTAGGAGGCCAGGGCTGGGCCAATGCATTTTGCCACCCTTCCACACCTCCCCTTCCACCCAGGGTGAGGACAAGCCACGGCAGAACTGCCAGCAGTGCCACTTGGATGGTGGTCAGGGGGGCAGATGTGCTGGCTGGGAGGAGATCTGGTGGCACTGTCTGCCCTGTGGGGCTTACCTCATATCTGGGCAGTAGCCCATGTGTCAGCAAGCTGCCATTCTGTTTTCTGTGACCTCTGTGTACATATCCTTTCCCTGTTGCACCCGGCTTGTTTTCTATCATCCTGCTCCTGCGTTGGAATGCACAAGATAACTGCTGGAGGTTGTGTGGGGGAGAAGATGCTGTAATGCTTGCCTATTGCTTTTCTCATGAGTACTGCACCTGTGTTTTGTCTGATGTTCTGCCTGGTTCCCATGGACTGAGCGCGCAACCGTTTCATTAGCCCGCCAGCGGGAATGCTATTCATTGGATCTGTATCTCTTTGAATTTCCTTTATTATGCTTGACCTAACTGTGTATCCCCAGTTCTAACAAAGAACGTGTTTGAGTATGTCTTCAACGCTTTGAAATAAATTTTGCTTTTCTTAAAAACGTGGATTTATTCTCGATGCTTGGGGATCCAACACCATGTGACATCTGAAGCTGCCTCCCCACTGCACTTCCACTGCCAACGCAATAGAATTCCTTCAGAGGGGGAAGGATCCCTTGCAGACCACAGCACATATATCTCATAGGACTCAGAGTTCCTGTGGTCACTGTGACTACGTGGAGATCCTGGAGTGCCAAGACCCCCTGGCTCTGATGCAATCTGGCTGCCAAGTGTGGCTTCTCATTGTAGGAACAGGGTCTTCCCTGAGACCCAGCTTTAACTTCAGGGAGCAGAGAGGGCTCAGTCATTGTCCTGCAGGCTGCAGGAAGCACAGAGGCTTCAGCCAGTTTGGTGTAGTGGTTAGGAGCACAGGCTCTAATCTGGGAGAACTGGGTTTGATTCCCCACTCCTCCACATGCAGCTGCTGATGTGATCTTGTGTCAGTCACAAGTTCTCTCAGAGCTGTTTTTATTTATTTCTTTATTTATTTGTTAGATTTCTACCCTGCCCTCCCCGCCAAGGCAGGCTCAGTGCAGCTTACATAATTTTTTGAAAAACAGAATAAAATCATACAACGATTCTAAAGTGCTATACATTCTCTCAGGAGCAGTTCTCTCAGAGCTCCCTCAGCCCCACCTACCTCACAGGGTGTCTGTTGTGGGGAGAGGAAAGGAAGGAGATTGTAAGCTGCTCTGAGACTCCGAGTAAAGGGCGGGGTACAAATCCAACTTCTTCTTCTTCAGCGTGCAAGCAATATCCCTGGTGTGCCAGGGTCTATAGGCTTCTGGACAAATCCAGCACTAACTGTGGCCCATTCCAGATGCAGAACCCACCATGCAGGAACCTCATGAGTGTCTGTCTCATGAATCCCACAGCAGGTTCTGCTCCACCTGGTCCCAAAATGGGCCACCCATTTTCTGGATTTCCATAGAATTCTCTGGCAACCTTAGCAGTGAAGGAACTTTTAAACAAAGGAGCAAAATTGAGCTTGTTCAGCTGATCCTCTGCTTTCAGTTGTTGTCAGTACAAGTTAAGTCCCTCGTGCCTTTATTTGGGGTGGATAGCTTGGAGAATGACAAATGACAGCAAGCAGATGAAGAGACGCTGCCCTGCAGTGTGTAGACAGGTGAAAGCCTTAGCTTTGAAAGGAGCAACAACCCACATTCATTATCCCTTTGGTTTGTTTGTCTGTATGCTTCTTTCAGAGCCCTGGCAAGCAGGAGAATGCTGTCAGAGATCAGCAACACGGATCGTGAATGGTGTTTTTGTTCCATGTGGGCAGGACGGTGATCACAACTCCTTTATTACTTGACTCTGGCTCAGTGGAACAAATCAATTTCCTTTGGTTTAAGCCAAAAATTTATAAGTCCAATATTTTCCAGCTTACCTATTCTCAGTTATCTCTCTGTATGTACATTTGTGTGTGACAGAGAGCATTCCTGGGACATGGAAACCAAATCAGCAACAGCAATCCCCCCCCAAAAAAACCCCAGCAGCAGTCGATGAAATCAACATCAGCAAATGAAACCACAGACAATAAATACCATACCATCAACACGGCAGGAACTATACCTATCACATGCTGCCTTGAACAAAATAGTCTTGACCAGTTGCTGGAAAATGAAAAGTAAAGGAGCAAGGCAAGCCTATTAAGGCAGGTAATACCAGCATCGAGGCACTGCCACTGAAAAGGTCCTGCTCCACTAACTCCAGGGTTGCCAGGTCCTACCTGGCAGCTGGCAGGGGGATCCGGGCTCCTTTCCAGCATCTTCTGTGCACGCGGTGCAATGACATCACCCGGAAGTGATGTTATAACGTTGCCGACGGCAGTGTGTGATGCTCTGGTTTTGGGGCAAAACTCTATAGTTTGTAGGTGATTTTACCATAGAGTTTTGCCCAAAAACTAGAGCACCACCCTCGCAATGTCAGCCATGTGATGATGTCACCTCTGGGTGACATCATCAAGCCACCTTTTGGGCCATTGGGGGGTGGAATTTCCCCCTGCTGGCCAGCTGGCCGGCAGTGGGGAAGCACCCCCCCAAAAGCGGGTTTCCCCCCGCCTCCAGCAGGGGTCTGGCAAGCCTAACTAGCTTGCTAACTTCAGCTCTTTCATTACGAGCATGCAGAGCAGGGTACTAAAAGACCGTCTGAAATAAAATGCAGGCACTAATGGGTGGAAGCAGCCCTTCAGGGTACCCCAAGGACTGCTGCACACATTACAAAGGCCTTATGGCCTTATGGTTGCCACAAGGACTTTGGATCACACACAAGCTAAGGGTTCCATTCTTAGCAGGTGTGCATGGGCTCAGTTTGGCTCAGGACCACAGCACGTATGTAGAAGGGGGCTTCAGCCTCCCTGTTATGTCTGGTCACATGCAATCTTCCACTCAGGCTTAACTGCTGCTGGTGCAGTAGCCAGCAATCGCATGGGGGCTGGGATTGGCTTAGGTGTATATAGTTAGGGCAGTTGCCCCCTGTAATGCATTCCTGTTTAGATGCAATAAACTGCTGCTTGTTGAAATCCCTCTGCCTTTGCCTCTGCGGTGTCAAACCCACTATTTAACACTCCCCTCCCTCCACCTTTTTCCTAACCTAAAATAGCCCTAGGAGCCTCTATTCATTCCCTTGATAAACTGATGTGAAACGAAGCCTACATTTAAAAGTTTCCCAGAGGAGCAAACTGCAGATCCCTGGGGTCATTTCAGGTCATGAACATGGAGTGAGGCAGAATTCTTCCTGCACTGAATAGGCTTGCCAAGTCCCCCCGGGGGGCGGGGAAACCACCGCCTGAGAGGCCCGTTACCCACTGCCAGTGGATTGGGCCCCGGGGGGAACCCCACCCCCAAAGCACGCGACATGCCCGGTGTCAGCATGTAATTCGGAAGTGACACAATCACGTCGGGCACGTTGGGGGCGGGGCCACAATAATCTGAGGGAAAACTCTATGGTTTTCCCTTGGATGATTGTGGCCCCACCCCCCAAGTGCCCGACGTGATTGTGTCACTTCCAGGTGATGTAATTGCGGCCCGCGAGCGCTTCACGTGCGCGGGGGGGCGGGACTTCCGGACCAGCGCCGGACTCCCCCCTCTTCATAAGGTAAGGACTTGGCAACCCTAGCACTGAATCAGGTTCAGGCATCCCTGGGAGACAGGGAGCTCCCAGCACAGGTGTGTTCCAAAGTCCTTATGAATCAGCCCTCTGGGAGGAAAAGCAATATTGTGTACTCCTGTTCTTAAAATCTGTGTACAGAGCGCAGCATGCCTTCCTGAATATCCCCTAGTGCTATGCATTCATGGAAATGCAGCTTAAGAAACTGCCCAGTCCTTAACCAAGAAGGGGGGAGGGGGGGACGCACAGAAATTGCACATTGACAAATGCAGACTGAGACTCCCAAACAATTCTATATCAAGCTGCATATTTGTACATAATATGTGAGCATGTGCGGAAATTCACAAATAACACCGTCAAGCTCATCTGCAGCAAAAAAACAACAACACAAAAGAAAAAAAAACCTATAACAAAAGGTACAGATCACATTTACTGCCAAATATGTCATTCCCACAAAAACCACATCATGCAAACACGTACAAACAGCCTTGCCATGATCATTCTCAAAACCACACTGAGAATTTCACCTAAGGATTATGTACAGCAGACATCGAGGCAGAAATGCAACCAACATTTTCACACACACACACACAAACACACAAAAAGAGAACTCTTAAGGCAAACGCATCTATCACTGATCAAAAGCTCTCACCAAAGCAGGACTCTGCCCCCTGATTCACTTCCTTTCCTTCGTCCAAGCTGAGTGGGGGGGGGAAAAACCCCACCAAAAAAAAAAGGCCAAAAAAAAAAAAACCGAGCTTTGCAAAAAGAACCTGAATAAAACTTACCTGCAGGGATCTGTACCGGGAGGAAACAGCTGTTCTGTACTGCAAGCCAGAAGAGAGCGGGGCCTACAGCACAGACGGGGAACATGCAACAAAAGCCAGCTTTGGCTGTTCCAGGAGAGGCAGGGGTGCTGCAGGAAGATACCATGGCATCCTTATATGGCAAGAAGAAGACCGCGTGGAGCTGCATGCAAAGCAGGGCGAATTAAGTGTGCAGATTAAAAAGCGAACAGCTTGCTTTTTGCACATTGGTGAAGTTCAAAGCTTCCCCAGCCGGCCACTCTAGACAGAATAAACAATGCCTTTGCTACAAAAGCCGCAGTACAGCAAAAGGAAACAGCATTCCATGTAACATTAATCTTTTTATTTATACAGCTTTTCTTTGTTAAGGGCTCAGAGAGAGGTGTGGGGTGGGGGAAATATCCCAACAGATATTCTGTTC
>NW_015174858.1:210898-219218 GCF_001447785.1 Gekko japonicus
CGATGCTATCGATGTGGGATATTCTTTAAAGGGTTCAGGGGTGCAGGGCTCCCCCAGGTCTTGATAAAAAGCATACTTTGTTCCAGATTTGTGCATAACAAGGAAGGATTTGGCAAGAAAAGGTTTAATAGTAAAAATGATGTCTGGAGAGAAAAGCAACATGTAGCTAAAATGTCTCTGCTTAAGGTGTCTGGTATTAAAACTGATCTTCCAGCAACAGAGATCAGTTTGCCTGGAAAAAAACCAGCCGCTTTGGAAGGTGGACTCTATGGCATTATACCCAATTGAAACCCCTCCCCTCCTCAAACCCTCCCCTCCTTAGGCCCCACCCCCAAATCTCCTGGTATTTCCCAACTCCAGGATCGCATCCTTGTCTAGGCTGCCTTTCTCCCTACATGGGTTCCAAAAACAGCTTATGGAAGCACCAGAAACCCCCCCCCCATCAAATGATATACCGTATCAGAACAAAGAACAGCAAACAGACCAGCATCCAAAAACAAGTCACAAATAAACAGCTATGAAGGGCAATGCGAACTAAGCATAAAACCAAAAACAAAAGCATGACGTAAAATGAAACCACCACAGCTCCAACTAAGCCTAACCGTCTCCAGTCCCTCTGAAATGTGCATCAATGCACGTGTATTTGATATTTTATGCCAATAAGTCTCCAGTCCCTCTGAAATGTGCATCAAGGAATCCCTTCGCGATGCATGTGTATTTGATATTTTATGCCAATAAAGGTATTGTATTTGTATCTGTTTGTGAATCCCTTTGCGAGGTCATTCACTGTGCTTCAAATCTGTACTGCCACATCAGGGTCAGTTCAACTGGCAATGGCGGCCGTGGCGTGAAAGTGGGGGCACCTTCCCCCCCTCTCAGTGTCCCCCTTCCTGCTTCCAGGTGGGCGGCAGAACTGCCCAGCTTGAGTGGGCAACAACAGTAGCATCACTCTTGGAGGTGATGAAAGGCACCAGTCATGCCTGTTTCCTCCTTCCAGGAGCCTCCCTCGGCCAGTGAGGGACTCCAAACGGATCACTCAGGCACTGAACATGCCTTGTTTAAAGCACCCCAATTATTTTAGGGCCCAAACAGGCAAGATTATCTCCCCAGGATCTTCGAAAGGGTAAGAGGTGCTGGTTGAGCACTCAGTTCAGGTTGGGCTCATGGGGAAGCAGAGAAGAAGCGTAACCCTTCAACCCTTTACAGTTTCTGTAGGTGAATCTGACCCCCCAACACCACTATTAGCTTTGGAAAGGGGGGGATCCAGTAAAAGGGGGGGAGTTTTGATTAATGAAAGGATGCAGGGTGGAAGGGTTAAAACTCATTCTTCCCCCACATGCTGACAAAGAATCTGAGCCCTGCAAAATTTCAGGTGGGTAGCCGTCTGCAGGAGAAGAGCCAGATTCGAGTCCAGGAGCAAGCACCCTGAAGACTGACAAGACTTCCAGGGTGTATGCTTTCAAGAGTCAAAGTGCCCTGCATTAGATAGAAGTATCTGACAAATGGAGCCAGCTTGGTATAGTGGTTAAGAGCATTGGACTCTAATTTGGAGAGCTGGGTTTGATTCCCCACTCCTCCACATGAAGCCAGCTGGGTGACCTTGGGTCAGTCACAGTTCTCCCAGAGCTCTCTCAGCCCCACCTACCTCACAGGGTATCTGTTGTGGGGAGAGGAAGGGAAGGTGATTGTAAGTCGCTCCTTTGGGTAGTGAAGGGTGGGGTATAAAGCCAACTCTTCTTCCTCTGACTCTCAAAAGATTATATTCTGGACATTTTATTGGTCTGCAACGTTCCACCAGACTTGAATCTTGCTCTTTTGAGAGCCAATACTCCCTTCATCAGGTACAAGATTGTACCCTGGGAACCGTGTGTGTCTTTAAGTTACTGATGGAGGTGAGCCCTACATGGCAACTCTTACCCTTTTAAAAATACAAGGAAAATCAAATCATGGATCTCCCAGTTCAGTTTAGGCCTTAATTTAGAAATCTTTGACACTTCTAGCCACTGATGTTCTGAGGGTATGCACTGGACTATTGTCCTTGTGCATGTCTCAGACTGCAGATTTTTAAAAATGATGACTTCCTGATCATAAGACATACAACTATAATAGGATGAAGAACAGGTTGCATTGATTATCAGCATGCTGTCTGAGACAAGTTGGCCATGTGTTAGAACTTAACAGGCCATAATAATAACTCCAAAATCTTCTATCAGTGGTTTAAATTATTTAGCATAACATAAGCAACTCTTCCCTCAACGTCTGGCCTTGTCAAAAGGCTCCATCTTCATACTGGCAATTGGCTTTACTCGGTGCCACATGTAGTTATGGTGGCAGCTACTTGTCACTCTGCTGTTGCTACTCAAGCCAGTTGGCAAACCAGAGCACCATAGTAAGAACTGATGCTGCATTGGTTAAGGACATGGTGCCTTCAAGCAGGTGATCAGGATCAGGCAGAGAGACTCATAAGATTAGCCTTCCATCTGATGAAACCGTGACTTTAGACAGAAAGAACCTAGAAGAAACATATGGCTAATGGCACCTTTGCAGAAGGGATACTTAAGACGTGCTTAAATTACATGGGGCACTCCCTACCTACTGTTGTGACCACAAAGCTATAGAGCAGGTATGTCCAACAGGTAGATCGAGATCTACCAGTAGATCGCGGAGGGGGTCAGAGGTAGATCACCAACCTCACTTGGTCTCCTGGTTTGCTGGACAGGTGTTTGGGTTATCTTTGATGATTGTTTGGTGGTATTTGATTATTGGTGCTAGTGTGATGAATTCTTATTTTTGGTTTTGCTTATTTTGCTTACCAGTAAATGACAGAAGGTGCATTATGTGGAACCCAACTTTAGTGGGTTAAAATCTAATTTGAAACTAATTTGAAACTTTATTTTCATGGTGGTAGATCACCGGCACTTTTGGCCGGAAAAAATAGATCACTACCTGTTCGAAGTTGGACATGCCTGCTATAGAGGGTCAAACTGGTGGGATTTCATAAAAGGCCCCCTACTATTTCCTCCACCACCTGAGAACTAAAACCAAACCAGGTCCAATAATGGCAGAAGTCATTGATGATAGGAGGAAAGCACGGCTCTTCTGAGCAACAGGCATTGTTCAGCAGTGCTTCCTTCAACAGTTACAGGATTTGAAGGTTCTGTCCAAAGGGAAACAACAGCTGCATTTAGGATCCTACAGTCCCACTCAAGCTCCAGCCAGGGCCACCATCAAGACCTGGCATGGTTGCGCAGCAGCTGAGGCCGGAGAGCTCCCCCAGGAAAAAAACAACAACAACGCCCCGACTGCCTTCTGTGTTCTCTTTCTTTGGGTGGCAACAGGATTGAGTCTCCTCTGTGCTCTCCCCACCTCTGCCAATTCTAGGTTATTAATGACTCACAAAGAGGTGTAGATGGCTCCCACAACAGATAAATATTCATATGTCCTTTATTGAAATCATGACCTGGATTATGCTTTAGGAGCACTGAACACATTTGAAACACAGCCCCACTCTCAGGGGTCATTTCCTGCAGGAGCGCACAGGAGCGGAGCTCCGGCAGTAAAGAGCCCAGGGGGCGGGCACATGCAACAAGCCCCATCCCCTGCTCCCAGCAGCTCTCAGTCAGAGCAAGAAGCAGCCAGGTAAGTTGCAGAGCTCCCCTGCCCCCCCCCAGTCCAAAACAGTCCAGAGGCACCTTTAAGACCAAGTGTTATTCAGGTACAAGCTCTCCCTCCTCTGCGAGGACAGATCTGCATGTTCTCCCCCCCCCCCCATTGCTAGCAATTCAAAAAAGTCCAGTGGAGCCTGAGCGGTGGGTGTTGCCTTCTGACACACCCTGATGTCAGGGTGTGTGGCCTATGCAAATAAGTTATGCTAATGAGTTATACTAATGAGCTCCTGCACCTCTTTTTCTACGAAATGACCCCTGCCCTCTCTCATACCCCAAGGAAATAAATGTCCTTGCTTTTGGAGTTAAAGAAGAAAAGCAAAACAGAAAGGCTAAAGCCCAGTCTTCAAAATCCATGCTTGCTATATCTGAAATGCTGTTGGGCCAGAGAAAACAAAACAGCCTTTGCACACAATCACAAGAACTGAGGTACTTGCACCGTTGTCACAGAGAAAGAAGAAGGCAGATGCTTGCTTAGACCAGTGTGGAAGACCTAGTGATGGTCCTTCCTTCTGAGCTGACCAGGAAGCCTGATACTAAGTGAGCTACAGTGCCTCCCTAGTGCCTCACAGCTCACTCTGGGCTAGTTCTGATGAGTTGCAACCCTTTTACCTTGCAGGGAGAGGCAGGTTTGATGTAGGTTTCCCATGTGAATCACCAAAAACTCTTGTCTGCCATAGACTCTTGAGCTGCTTCAAGTATGGGCCAAACTACACATTATACTTTTTGACATGTTGGGTCCTGGTTCCCTGCCATTTTCCTGAGCTGAATATGTGGAGAATTCTGTGCATGCGCAGCTCCAAAGATGGGCAAATGGCTCCCTATCCACAGCTGTTTCGGCTCAGGAAAATGGTGCAGAAAGGAATGCAGAAGCCTCTCTTCCCTCTGCCCATTGTCACAAGCCCAGTTGAGCTCCTGGGTACTTTAAAAATGCCTTCTCCCAAAAGCTACTGTGTGACTGAGTTGGTTTCAGGGAACGTGCAGTTTGATCCTATGTGAGTGTCCTGGAGGGGATGATGGGACAAATGGCACTGATGTGGGTAGGACCTTTGCAGGGTGGTCAAATGCACACCGTTCCTTCCAGATGGTGTGCTAATATGCCTGGACTGCATTTCTTCCAAAAAGATTGTGGTCGAACGGGTTTGGGAAAGAGCATATTGAGAATGGGGAAAACCTAGAAAGAGAATGATTATCACACAATATCATGCTGTATCTCTTGGAAAGCAACCCCCTTCCCTTCCCAACAACCAATCAGAATTGATAACAAAAATTCCTTCCTGACCCCTCCAAAGAACAAACACTCAAAGCCCAGGTAGGTCTTATCTTCTGCCCAGAAGGACTGGTTTCATTACCTCTTTGCCACTGCTGTTTGCATTGTGTGGGAGGAAAGGCGCTTCCACATAAGTGATACTTTCTGCCTCTTGCACAAATTCTCACAAGATCTGGAACCAAGCAACAGATCCTGCAAGATCTCTGGGTGAGATTAGCTTAGAGCCTCACTGTTCTGTAGCCACCGTTGCCTCCCTTCGCTTCCTCTATGAGCAAAAACAACCCCACCCAATCGGCTTTGCCACGGAGGGCAGGAGGATTATTTTCTGAAAGGGAGCTTTCTTTCTGTAAAGGCTGACTAGTTTCCATTACTGAAAAATCACATGGGTGACATAATTCATTTCGACTTTTAACAAGTTCTTGACAAGGTCCTTGCAGGAAGGGATTGGAAAAGCTAAGTAGCTGAGAGGCAAAACTGCCATGGATCAGAAACTAGATAAAAGACATACGGTAAAGTGTAGGGGGAAAGCAATCAATATCTACAGTCACTAGGCAAAACAAATTGATGTAATACAGGGAGGGGGGCAATAAATGTTCCCCTGGGTGCAAATCACCCATGGCATTTGAGTTGGATAGCTTTCTTCTCATTGACTGACGTATCTATCAGGGACAGGGAAATCCAAAGCCAGATCTTGAGGGCACATTGTCTAGCTTAGGATCCTGGAGGACACTGGCAGGAGGGAGAGCTTGAAGTACAGGCATCAAGCGGAAATTGCTGCTCCAGGAAAAAGCAGAAGACAGGAAATGGCTATTTATACTTTGCTATTTAATCCAAAGGCTTGGTGGTAGTGGTGGTGGAAAGTGCCATCAAGTCATGGCTGATTCATGGCATCCCCATGGGATTTTCAAGACAAGAGACGTTCAGAGGTGGTTTGCCATTGCCTGGCTCTGCGTCATGACCGTGAACTTCCTTGGTGGTCCACCATCCGAGTACTGACCAGGGCTGACCCTGCTTAGCTTTCGAGACCTGATGAGATCGGGCTATCTTTGTACCAGCAGTCAATTGCAGGGATTGATGTTGCTCACCTCCACTCACTTCTGTACTCAAACAGAGCCTACATACAGACACACACGCACACCTTGGTAGTTTACCCAGCTAGCCTCAGGTGCTGCAGTTTCCGATGCCAGCAGTGAATACAGCTGGGGAGTGAGATCAAAAGTGGCCAAGATGCAGCATGTATATAACACCTCAGATGAGCATTTCTAAATGTAAGGTACCATCCTAAGACTGTCAGTAATCAAATTACAAAAGCAAGACTCATACGTGGGGAAGAACGACGACAGCATCAAAGGAACAAGAAGAAGCCTCTTATCATCAGCTATGCCTCTCAGCTGAAAATACTGCAGCACATCAAAAGAGAGCTAAATCACATTCTGGAGAATGATGATTCTCTCAAGGAGGCAATGGGAGGTCAACCAAGGGTAGTGTAGAGACAGTCCCATAATTTAAAGTGGCAGCCAACAGGCAGGAACAACATTGAGGTGACATCACATCGAGGCACCAGATCATGCAACCAAACACAAGTGCCGACTGTGCATCATTGGCAGAGGACCTCGTGTCACCAGCCACCACATCTGGTATGGTTACAGCTGCAATTCAACTAATGCTGTATATGCAATATCTTACAGAAAATGCCCAACGGAAGTTCATATTGGGCAGACTGGCAAAAGACTGCAGACATAAATTTGACATAAGGAATGAAAATTCTTAAAAGTGTTTGGGTGAGTATTCCAGCAGAGACTTAAGAGCAGCCATCCTCAACTATATTTGAGTGGATTAATGGAATGCTCATGGGCAGAACAGGAATTTATTCAGACACTTCACTGTGTCAATCAAGGCCTACATGTGAATGATAGTTTCTTTTCACACTATAAGAGCGAAGAGTAATATCAGATGTGTACCCTTGATTTCTCCATGTGTAATCTTTATTAGTGAATATCCCCTAAAGAGCTGTTGAAAAAACAATTCACCAGTTGATTTCCCTAGCTTGCAGCTCACAGTCCTACTAGCATCTGATAAATTAGGTAAGAACCTACAGAAAACTCATCATTTCTGCATAAAAAATTACAATTAGCCAATCAGGAGATTTGGGGGTGGTGCCTGGGGGGGCTGGTGTTTCAGAGGGGAACATGATCTCATGTCTGGATGATACTCTAGAAATTTCCCCAATCACTATGGTCTTTACTGCAAAAATTAGCAGCATGGAGAGTTTGGCATCACTCCCAAGTGCAAGGTTGATGGGTGTGACATCATGTGAATGGGCTAATGACCTCCTCTGCATGCACCAATGCCGTGAGTTTTCTTGCTTCTCCTGAGACCTAACAGGGTCTCTTGGTGCCAAAGAACTGAACAGAATCAGCAGCATGTCTAGTAACACAAAATCTGTCCTATATTCCATTTCAGGCAGAATTTGTCAACATGTCTAATAACTGACCCGTTTCCAGGGTCGTGGTGATTAAATGGTACTATTTAAAATTAAAAGTGCATGAACCTGTACATTTTTGGATTTTTTTAAATGGATCGCTTATGCTTTAGGAGTCCATATTCTTTCTCCCTAAACTCTTCCCCCTCCCTCAAAATCTGAATTTGGCTGTCTTTTTGCAGCTTTTAAATACCTTTTTAAAAACACTTTCTTACACATCTAGTGTAACCATGTGTCAACTGTTAAGACAGCTGATAAGACAGACTGGAATCGGCTTACAAATCAGGAGCCAGAGAGCTGGAATGAATAGGTGGATTGCAGAGTGGAAGGAAGTAAACAGGCGAGACTCCAAGCATATGTACTAGGGCAGTGCTGATTAATTTTTTAATACAAATTATCTGGAGCCAGGTGGCATAGGAGGAAGTAAATTTTGCAGATGATAACAAATTATTTGGGAGGACAGAAACTCCAAGATGATTACAAAGTACATTCCTTAATCACATACAACCAAGCTTTTGAATCTCTTTCACAGAGACAGAATGTTGTGGTTATGGGAGATTTCAATTATCCAGATATTTGCTAGAAATCTAACTCTGCCAGACAAGGGGCATCCCGCAGATTCTTGAAAAGTCTTGCAGACAACTTCATCTCACAGAAGGTGGAGGTAGGAACCAGAGGATCTGCTATCCTAGATTTAATCCTGACTAACAGGGAAGAACTGGTTGATGAAGTGAATGTTGAGGGATCCTTGGGGAATAGTGACCATGCCAGCTTGGAATTTGACATAGTGAAGGATGTGAAACCAGGACATAGTAGGACTTGTATCCTGGACTTCAGGAAAGCTGATTTCAAAAAACTCTGAGAAATATTAGGTAGGATCCCGTGGCTGGAAACCTGCACAGG
>NW_015174858.1:220337-222046 GCF_001447785.1 Gekko japonicus
ATTCAAAATGATCTAGATAGGCTGGAACAGTGGGCTGAGACAAATAAAATGAATTTCAATAGAGATAAGTGCAAATTCTTACACTTAGGTACAAAAAAATCAAAGGCACAGATATAGAATGGGAGGGACTTGGCTTGACAGCAGCACATGTGAAAGGGATCTAGGTGTTCTGGTTGATCACAAGCTAAACATGAGCCTGCAGTGCAATGTGACTGTGAAGAAAACTAATGCAATCTTAGGATGCATTAACAGAAGCATTGTGTCCAGATCATGGGAGGTGGTAGTTCCACTGTATTCTGCTATGGTCAAGCCTCACCTGGAGTACTGTGTCCAGTTTTGGGCACCACATTTTAGGAAGGATGTTGACAAGCTCGAGCGTGTCCAGAAGAGGGCAACCAGGATGGTGAGAGGGTTGGAATCCAAGTCTTATGAGGAAAGGCTGAAACAGTTGGGTACGCTTAGCCTGGGAAAGAGAAGGCTTAGAGGGGACATGATTGCAGTCTTCAAGTATTTGAAGGGCTGTCATGTAGAAGATGGAGCGGATCTATTCTCTCTTGCTCCGGATTGCAAGACTAGATCTAATGGGTGGAAATTACAAGGGAGTTGTTACTGGCTTAATATCAGGAGAAACTTCCTAGCTGTAAGAGTGGTTGAACAGTGGAACAGACTGCCTCAGGAGGTGGTGGATGCTCCTTCGCTGGACGTTTTCAACCGGAGGCTGGACGACCATCTTTCGGGTATGTTGTAGGGCTATCTTTCGGCTATGCTCCTGTAGAGTGCAGGGGGTTGGATTAGATGACCTGCAAGGTCCCTTCGAACTCTAACATTCTATGATTCCCTTCATGAAGCCTTGAATATTCTCCAACATGACTCAGACCTTAACTTTCACTGATCTGAGAATGATCTCCTTACACTTAGCAACCATGGAAGAAATATCTGCCATTAATTCTGAGTTATCAGCACCACAAAGCAATGGTCAGCCAGCAGAGCACAGTGTCCGGAAAAAAGCTACTTCTGAAATCCCCAATCCCTCAATGATAGGCATCTATAGTGAAATCAATTTATACTGTAATCCTAAGAAGAGTTACACCCTTCCAAGTCCATAGACTTCAATGGTCTTGTTGAATGAATTTAGAAGGGTATGACTTTATTTAGGATTGCAATGTTACTGCTGAAATTTGTCTATCAAAATTGTGGGGTAGCTGAAATTTCAGCCTTTGAGTTGAAAGAACCCATATGACCCACAAATGTTCAAGGCAATCTAGAAATACCCCCAAATACACTTTCATTCCTACTTAGATATTTTAGTTATTCATTCATTACCTTAATGTGCTTCTACAGATTCTCCAAGTTTATGGATACCAAATATCATCTGACCTATCTTGGTTTTGCACAGGTACCATAAGGGGTCAGTAGGCAGGACCTGGAGGGTGGCCCAGGAACTCTCCAGGTTGTGGAGGAGAATCTGGGTTGAAGAGGAGGAGAAAAAAGGTGATGGAAGCCCCCTCCCCTCTCCAAAACTGAGGACCTCATTGCCCTCCCCCGGGCAACAGAAAACCACACTTGGCTCTGGGCCAGTGAGTCAGAGACCTGGACCCCTGGATCCCCACAATGGAGGAGCAGAAAACGCTGTCAAGTTGCAGCCAATTTATAGCCACTCCACAGAGTTTTCAAAACAAGAGATGAACAGAGGTGGTTTGCCGTTGCTT
>NW_015174858.1:222373-237921 GCF_001447785.1 Gekko japonicus
CTTCTTCTTCTTCTTCTTCTTCTTCTTCTTCTTCTTCTTCTTCTTCTTCTTCTTCTTCTTCTTCTTCTTCTTCTTCTTCTTCTTCTTCTTCGTCTCCCATCCAAGTACTAACCAGGGCCAACCTTGCTTAGCTTCTGAGATATAAATAATTTATCCAGAAGTTTTTTTCTAGATAAACATCCTAAAAATACAGCCTTGACCTATACTATTGTGTACTATTCATCCTTTATCGACAAGTCCTCATTGTTCCTCCTAGCACAATCTTGTTTTCTCCTCTAGCCGTATCAAAGCAGAACAAAGAAAACTACTGCGAGCAAGATAGCAGACACTCAGGAATAGGTCCAACATTAATCTACCTGGCTTACAAGAGCAATTTGTTTAAGTGCTAGTCATCAGGACCAACAATGCCTCTCCAAGAGCGCAGCACTATGGCAGCTTCATTTAACAGTTTAAATATTAACTACTTCCTATTTACCTTTATCTTGGAACAGGGTGAGCGATGTCAGAAATGTGGACCTGTCAGTTAAAAGTGAAATGTTTCCAAGAGCTGGGGGGGGGGGGGGGGCTTTAAGTTTAGAGAAACCAAGGCAGGGGTTTCTAAAGGATGAGATTCGTTACCTTGGAAACAGGCTGGGATTCTTTATCAAACAACAAGATGCTGAATGTTGTCCCTTTCCCTTCACTGCAGCTTTACAAGGATTTAAGGTGGCACTTTTTGAAGGTACACCTTTGTGCAAAAGGCATCCACATTTATTTTAGTCCCCTCCCCAAGGCATACATTAATGACTCAAATTGCTTTGAAATGAGAAATTTGTAGGAAGAAAGTGTAGAATTCACTACCATCTGGTTCTCTGTAGGTATCTACACTCAATATATTAATAATTATTATTATCATTGTATGGCATTGTGTGTAGTATAGCCAGGAGATCCAAAGATTGTCCGGCAGCCAGCAGTTCTAGCTCTTTAGCGTTATGCACCACTAGGGGGTGAGCTAGACTTGTTTTTGAGGCAAGAGATGTTTCAGAAGTGGTTTGCCATTGCCTGCCCCTGCATCACAACCCTGGTATTCCTGAGAGGTCACCCATCCAAATCCTAGCCAAGGCCGACCCTGCTTAGCTTCCGAGATCGGGCTAGCCGCCTGCGCCACCCAGGTCAGAGCAAGACATTAGTGAAACATGGAAATGTTAGCACCAAATACACATAATGTAGGACTTCCTATGATTAACAGTGCAATCCTAAATTGTTACACCCTTCTAAGTTCACTGATGGCTTAGAATGGCATAAGTCTGCTTAGGGTGGCACCGTGGATCTCCTGACATGTTTTGGCCCCAAAAGGAAAGCCCCCCCCCCCAATATGGACTGCGGCTGTGTGATCAAAAAGTGAGGGGTAAATCTTCCTTCTCCTAGCATCATTTCTCTGATTGAAAATGGGTCTTCTGAGCAGCTTGTAGCTCCAGTAGGGAAAAAAGGCAGGCACAATGCCGGCACTTGTCTCCTTTCTGACTGGCACGAAGAGGGGTATTGAATCAGGCATGAAGGCAAAGAGTTAAATTTCTCCTTTCCAGTGCACTGGCTCCTATCCACATGACCCATTCTTCCCCTGTCCCGCACCTGCGTTTTAGGGCCAAAAACAAGGCAAGAGGCCCAATTACAGAACTCTAATATCACATTAGATCTGACCCTAAAAGAGCTACTCAGTCACTGCTATCTGGGACACTAGGGGGAAGTAGTTTGAGTGATGGGCAAAGGGGAGTGGTAGAGGAAACCTTGCCTCACCTATGAAAATAGACCTCCGCTTTACACATGAATGGGGCAGAAATCTGTGTGTCTATCCCTGTTATAGCTAGCATGCAGCCAGAGATCACTGAGAACCCTTGTTAAGAGAGACGCCAATGTTGGATCAGGCCAAAGGCCCATCCAGTCCAACACTCTGTGTGTTCTAGATTATGGGTTCCCAATGTGGTGCCCGTGGGTGCCAGGGTGCCCGCCAACACCTTTCCTGGAACCCGCCAAGTGTTTTAAGAAAGTTGGCAGGGCCAGGCGGAGCTTTTGCCCAGCAAGCTTCTCACTGGCCATTGGACATTTGATTGGCTGTGCAGATTTTTAAAAATGTTGCTTTGGTAGCAGCTGCCACCGCAGCACAAGCATCCTCACTATGTGACTGAAGGTAAGCTGCTGCAGCCATTTTGTGGCTGGCTACACCTCCTGTGACAGCTGTTTTGTGGCCACACCCATCACATTGTGTCAGAATTCCAAAGGTGCCCGCAGGCTCAAAAAGGTTGGGGGCTCCTGCTCTAGATCAAGAGACTGCAAATAGAAGAAGATGAAGAAGAAAAAGAAGAAGATGATGTTGAGGAGAAGGCGATTGGATTTATACCCTGCCCTTCACTCAAAGTGGTTTACAATTTCCTTTCCAATCCCATCCCCACAACGGACACCCTGTGAGGTAGGTGGGGCTGAGAGAGCTCTTTTGAGAACTGCCCTTGAAAGAACAGCTCTGAAAGAACTTGTAACTGACCCAAGGTCACACCAGCAGCTGCATGTGGAGGGGTGGGGAATCAAACCGGGTTCTCCCAGATTAGAGTCTGCGCTCTTTTTTTTCATGGCACCCCGTAGGGGCTTTTTTAATTGCATTTTCTATAAACTACAACGAAATTAGGGAGGGAATCTACAAACTATGGGAGAAAGTAAAGAAAAAAACACTAAAAACCCAAGAGATGGTGGTCATACATAATGCTTATAAAGTTAGCTTTTAGCTTAAAGTTTGATTAGAGCTCATTGTGTGTGGTCACCAAACATGGATTCTAAGGACTATGATAACTCATTTTACCCCTTTTTCTTTCTCAACTGATAACTTGTTTTTGGGGATGCTGCCCCAAGTTTAGAATCTGAGTCCTCATCAGAAGATGCCACTGCTCCTTTTTCTTCACTTCCCTTGGTGCTGTTGCCTTCATCCTCATCTTCTTCTCCTGCTTGATGATTATAATGCTGTAGAAACTCACATGCCTTTTCAACAGAGTCAATTCTTTCCTTTTTATCTTTAAATTTGAAGATTATACATTCGGGCACAATCTATCTGTAGGTGATGTTGTTTTTCTGTAGGAATAAAGTCAAGTCTCTAAATTTCTTTCTTTTCTTTCTTATTTCAAATGGAATGTCCTTCAAAAATTTTATTTCCTTGTCCTTGATTTTCAAGTTAACTCCACTTGTAGCTTTGAGTATTTGGTCTCGCACTTGTCTTCTGGAGAATCTCACCATCACTTCCCCAGGCAGATTATTCTTTCTTGTAAATTCAGAGTACGACCTAAAGATTGTATCTATTTCGCCTTGTAAAGTATCCGCTTTAAAATCTGCCACAGGGCCTAAAGAGTCACACATAATCTGTTTTAAATTTTCTCCCTTCTCTTCAGGAATCCCTTGAAATCTAAGGGTGTAGTTTGCCCTTTCCATTTGCAGCTGTAACAAATGAGACTCATCAAACGATCTTTTTTCTCCATCACCTGCATTTGTTTTTTAAGTTTCTTAGTGTTGACATCCACCTCTTTGAGTTCTTGCTGCGTTTGCTCTGTTTTTTTAAACTGTCTCACTCAGCTGGATTTGTTGGGTGTCAAATTTTTGATGCAATGACATGACTTGTTCCAGCAGAGGGTGCAGTGCCTCATTCAGCATCCTTTGGAGATCTGTAACTGTGTCCTGTCTAGGGACAGAACTCACTGGGCTGGCACTTCCGGCAAGGGGCTTCACTTTCGGTAGCTTGTCTTTCTCCTCCTTCTTTGGAGGCTCCATGTTGGAGAATGTTTACTTTTTGGAAAAGTGACCAAAGTCTCTGAAGTCCTTTTAAAAGCTTGGTAAGTTCTTATGAACTGTTTATTTCCATCCACCTTGTTTAAATAGCCCGCTCCCCCCTTTCTCTACTGCAAAATGTCCGCTTATTTTCTTGTCGAGGTGGAGTTCCCCCCCACTTCCAAAGGGGAGAGCTTTCAGCTAGTTTTCTAGTGTTTTCGCTTAGACTTGACTCACATTTCAATGATAGAATCGCTTTTAGTCACAGTTCGCTTGGCCACCGAATGCTTGATCCGGTGTGCATCTCTAGTTCCACTCAGAGAAGCTCCGCGGCAGGACCTTTGGGGCATGGAGCAGCCCCCCTTCGCCGACCAGTCACTGGAGGAAGGGTTCTCCTAGCGCCCCATGGCTGGGAGCTCTTTGCAAAGGCTCCAGGGTAGGTGCGGACATTCACCCCCCCTCCCAGCTGCAGTAGAGTCTGCGCTCTTAACCAAGTGTATGAGTGTAGCTTTAAGTTGCTAGGCATTCGGGGTGAAGTGACTCCCCACAGTTTAGCAGTGATTTCAACCAGGCCCTCAGTGACCATCAAGAGTCACGGTTTGCAAACTTCCATATCAGTTTATCTATTCTATTTCATCGCCGACATATTTAAAGACAAAAGGAAACCATCTGTTTTTACATGTAGTGCCTCCAGGGCCAACAGAAAAGCTATGGGGTCCAAATGCCACTCATTAGACCAAAGCCGGTCTCCATCAGGGTGTGGCATGCGGTTCTTCTCCACTGCAATGTTATTTCCCTGTAATAGTGCTCCCGAGAATTTCCTCGGGCTTCTCTATGAGACACACCGAGATAATTAAATGTCATAAAACAATTTTCAGTTAGAATGCTATCATGTAAATTAAGTCCCGAAATGAATGCAGCCGGCACCACATATTAAGACAAGCTTGGTTCCTTATTTCATTGTTCTCATTTCTTTAATTTAATATTATTCTCAAATTCATGGTTCAGATATTACAAATGGCATAAATCTAGAGCACTGAAAAAGACCTTCTTTCTCAAACCTTTCTCCACTCCATTATGGTTGCCAGCCTCCAGGTGGCAACTGGAGATCTCCTGCTACAACAATTGATCTCCAGGAGACTGAGATCAATTCCCTGGGGGAAAATGACTTCTTTGGAGGGTGGACTCTATGGCACTATATCCTGCTGAGGTTCCCCTCCCCTCAAACCCTGCCCAACCCAGCCTCCACCCCCCCCAATCTCCAGGTATTTCCTAACCCAGAGCTGGCAACCCTATGCTAATGCTTCAGTGTACAAAGCCATCTTGCACATCATACAGTTATTATGGATATCCTTACAACAGCCCTGTGAAGTAGGTCACTATCTTCCCCATGATCTAAAGTAATCCAGTCTCTGGTGTGAGTGCCACTCATGTCAGGGTGGGCCATTGCCAGACTGGCGTTGTGGCTAGAGTGTTGGGCTAGAATCTGAGACCCAAGTTTGAATCCCCACTCTTCCATGGAAGCCTGATGGTTGACTTTGGACCAGCCACACACTCTTAGCCTACCTACCTCCTAGGGTTGTTGTGAGGATAAAATAGAGGCCAAGAGAACACTGTAAGCTGCTTTGAGTCCCCATTGGGGAGAGAAGCAGGATATAAATCAAATAAATAAGTAAAAGAGATTTGTGTTGGCACTGGCGCTTCAAACTCCCTGCCTCATCTTACAAAACTATTGCCATCTTTCAAGAGACCATTAAAGATTATTCTTTTAAAGGACGCTTTCTTTTTCCAATACGGGAAACTCTGGAGTTAGTTAGAAAGTGGTTTTATAGGCAGGTGATTTTGTTGTTCAGAGTTATTTACCTTTTGTATGAGCCAACCTGAGACTTGAGGTCTGCCCAGGGAGCCCTTCTCTGCGAACAAGAGGTTCAGTGGGGAATCAGGGAAAGGTCTTTTTCAACTGTTCCCCACCGCCACCACCTTTGGAACTCCCTCCCACAAAATTTGAGGCGGCCACTTCGTTTCCTTCTGCCAGTCCTGTACTTTTGGTTAAATAAATGAAGATTAAAAAAAATACTTAAGATCTTTTCTTCCCCGCTAATCTTCTTCTGGAAAAATATTAACTCCATGCTCTTTCTATGTATAGAGAGGCCTAAGAATGCTGTGGTCAGGGGCAAGGTTGCCACCCTCCAGGTGGTGGCTGGAGATCTCCTGGGGTTATAACTGATCTCCAAGCAACAGAGATCAGTTCACCTGAAGAAAATGGCCACTTTGAAAAGTGGTCTCTATGGTATTATATCCCACTGGATGCCCTCCTCTCCCCAAACCCCCACCCACCTCAGGCTCCACCCCTATAAGCTCCAGATATTTCCAAACCTGGAGCTGGCAACCCTAGCCAAGAGCCCCGGATTCGCACATGTGGGAATGCTCAAGCGTGTACACCCTGACACACCTCTCATTTCTAGTAATACTATCTACACGGCAAGAGAGCCTCATTTCTCTAAGCCCTTCACCACCCTTTCCTTGCTTTTCAAAAATGGGCCTTAAAAACTGCTGTAGAACAGGCAACGTTCATCAAAGACGTGCTAGAAAATGCTACTAATTGCAAAAGGCTCAATAGGCTTCCTTCCAAGCAAGAGTAGCTTTCAGTGGCTTAATTAGAAGCCATTTACCAAACTTGTCCTTGCTGGATATCATGTGCTCAGGCCATATTTAGCAAAGAGGAAATAAGGAGCATTCAAAGCGATTCTTCAGGACAGGCTTGCTCAAGGTCCACAGCATGCATTAGCATTCATATATGCTTGATTTGTGCACTGCGGCAGCAGTAGACAGAAAATCTGAACCTGTACTCTTGAATCAAAATAACCCAACAAAGCAGAGCATTTGGAGCAATGCAAATGTAGCATGCAGATTACGAAATTAATGAAGCAAGAACTGCTTTAAGGCTCATGTCTTTTAAAAAACCCAAACCTCTAACTCTAGTGTGTTGAAGAAAAAATACATGGCAAGCAGGGATCCCTCTAAGCTGTGGAGTCTTGTGAGCAAAAATTCTACATTGTGAGCTACTGGCATTAAAGTTGTGAGTGAGCGATTTGGCTACTGCATAAATTAATTTGATCTGGAGCCATCCTTCCTGGACTAAGACAAAAATGTGTGAGCCGGAGGCTAAAAAACTGTGAGCTGGCTCACACTAACTCAGCTTAGAGGGAACACTGATGGCAAGTGTAAAAGACTGGTGTTTTTAATTATTTAATATTTGTTTCAGGTATACTTAGACCCTGTAAACATTAACATCTAGGGTTGCCAACTCTGGGCTGGGAAATTCCTGGAGATTTGAGGGTGAAACCTGGGGAGGGCAGAGTTTGTGGAGGGGATGAAGCTCGGTGGGGAGAAGTGGACCCTCCAAAGTAGCCATTTTCTCCAGGGAATGTAGTCTGGAGATAGGGATGCCAATCTCCAGGTGGGATCTGGGGATCCCCCAGAATTACAGCTAATCTCAGGACTACAAAGATTGGTTCCCCTGGAGAAAATGGCTGCTTTGGAGGGTGAACTCTGTGGCATTATACCCCACTGAGGCCCCTGTCCTCCCCAGGCTCCATCCCCAAGTCTCCAGGAGATTCCCAACCTGGATCTGGCCACCCTACTTCCCCATCCCCCACCAGTGACCAAGGGGCTCCTGGCAACCTATCTGATCAGTTGTAAATTCCAGGACGTCTTCAGGCCCACCCGAAGACTGGCAATCCTATTCTCAGGCTGTGCGTCTCCAAGGACAAAGACGACACTCACACCATACTAGCCTTTACCGCTTCACTTTTTTCTTCACTCCTGCTCCTGTGTCATTAAGAGCAGCTTGATCTGCAGATATTACTGGCTGATAAGACCATGAAAAAGTCTCACTGGCTCATTCTAACAGATGGGACTGCTGCGAAAGGCACAAGAGTAAACCAGGCCAGTTTTCCTGGCCAACTGGCCGCTCTGTTGTTCATGTACTCATCACCAATCTCCATTCCAGAAAGGTAACTTCTGCAGTGGCCCTCACACTTTGCTTTCTAGATGCAATCAGGGTTAGCAAACAGATAACGATTTTCTCCAGAGCTCTGATGGTGCATTTAAGTCGTGCACTCTGACTACTTACGATCAGTCTTTAAAAGCCCCATTTAGATTTCTCTCACTTGGTTCCAAGAATAACCTTTGCTGTCAGAAAAGTCACCCTAAGAAGTCTTTCGCTGCTTGCTGAGTTGTGACAACTTAATGAGAGCATGAAAACCTTCCCAGAGACTGATGAAGTATTTCAAAGTGAACCTCCTGATGACCCACCTATTGGGGGAAGCTTTTAACAGAAGTGGAAATATTAAAATGTTCCGGAATAGCCCTAGTCTGGTCCTTGGTAACATATGTATCCGTGGGTGCTCCCTGTATGTCCCTAGCTCTGTGACATCACAGCATTCAATAATGGGAGGCGCATTTGTGTGATGCTAATGTGCCATGCCACCCCATTTCCCACAGTTAACTTGTATAAACTATACAGCTTTGGAAAATAATGTTTTAATGTGCTGTGGCTATCCTAAAACAGCCTTCCCAAGTAGGACAAAGGCTGTACGAATTAATTTCTCAAGTCCACATTCATCAGGCAATTGATACAGCTGGGCAAACAGTAATTGGAAGGCAACTTTGTAAGTCTGTGCAATGAGCCACGTTCTCAGTACGGAAACCCACAGATTACACATTTTGTCTAGAAGAGGAAGGCCTGGGGTTTGAGAAGATTAAGGATTCAGTGGGGCAGTCAGTCTTAGGGATTCCAGGGGGAAGGAGAAGCATGGCTGTTCCCCTTCCCCTTGCTTTGGATGAATGGAGAAGGGAGGCTCTGATGAGAGCCACCCAATGAGAAATGAAGGGGAGGGAAACCACAGCCTTTGACCTTGAGTTGAAATGCTAACTACCGGGAAGGGATGTCAGCCTCCAGGTGGGACCTGGGGATCTCCTGGAATTACAGGTCATCTACAGTCTACAGAGATCAGTACCCATGGGCAGGACTCTTTTTGTAGAAAAAGCCCAGCAGGAACTCATTAGCATAATAGACCACACCCAACAGCAGGAACTCATTAGCATATTGGGCCACACCCCTGACAGCAGAGTTCATTAGCACATTAGGCCACACCCACATGTTACCAGAAGTGTGGTTATCCAGCCACACCCACCTTTTGCTTGTTATTCTGTTTACCTTGTTTGTTGTCAAAACCCAGGGCCTTTTTTTGTAGCAGGAACTCCTTTGCATGTTAGGCCACACACCCCTAATGTAGCCAATCCTAATGAGTTTCTGCTGTTTGGTGTGGCCTATTATGCTAATGAGTTCCTGCTGGGCGTGGTCAACTTGGGAGCCAGCCGGAACTCCGTTCCTGTGCGTTCCTGCCCAAAAATAGCCCTGCCCATGGGGAGAATGGATGTGTTGGAGGGTGGACTCTATGGCATAGTGCCCCACTGAGGCCCCTGTTCTCCCCAGACCCTATCCCTAAATCTCCAGGAGTTTCCCAACCTGGATCTGGCAACCTTAGCCTATTTGTCTGACCCTCTAGGCCTGGGCAACAGATTTGTCTTCTGTGTGAAACAGATAGCTGGAATAGATGGACCATTAGTCTGATCCAGCAGGGCTCTTTGTAAGTTCTAGTCACAAGCTTTTCCATTTGTCCAGCTGCACTGAATCTTGCAATTGTGAACTGGTAATTAATTGAGATAAGGCCCCAACAGTCCATTATTCGTGTCAATTGTTGTGTGTCGATGTGTTTATATGTTTTTATTGAATTACTCTCTATATTATTTTAAATGCTGTTTCGATGTTCAAGTTTTTTTGCCACATTATGGACCCTAGTTGGGTGGAAAGGCAACATAAAAATGTTTTAAATAAATAACATCCCTGTTCTCCGGGAATGTAGAATAAGGGGGGGGGGGGGTGCACACACACACCTTGGACAATTAGGGAGAAGAGCCAAAACATTGCTATTTGGGGTCTCATCAAGCAAGAGGCTTGGATGTAGAGATGTCAGCCTCCAGGTGGGTCTTGGGGATCTCCCGGAATTACAGCTCATGTCCAGACTGCAGAGATCAGTTCCCCTGGAGAAAATGGAAGCTTTGGAGGGTGGACTCTGTGGCATTGTACCCCACTGAGGTCCCTGTTCTCCCCAGGCTCCACTTCCAAAATCTCCAGGAGTTTCACAGCCAGGATCTTGCAACCCTTCCCCCCATCCCCACTGGTGGCCGGCGGGACCTGGCAACCCTACTAACTTGACTTGGTTTAGGATACCACTCCCCAGGTGGAGGCAGAGGACCCCCCATTTTCATGGGATCCTGCCTGCCGCTGGCCAGCTGCTTGAAGGGAGGAAATTCCCCCCACCCCAACGCTGTGCGCAACACACTGATGTCACCCGGAAGTGACATCAGCGCATCAGTGCTCCCGGAATTACAGCTCATGTCCAGACTGCAGAGATCAGTTCCCCTGGAGAAAATGGAAGCTTTGGAGGGTGGACTCTGTGGCATTGTACCCCACTGAGGTCCCTGTTCTCCCCAGGCTCCACTTCCAAAATCTCCAGGAGTTTCACAGCCAGGATCTTGCAACCCTTCCCCCCATCCCCACTGGTGGCCGGCGGGACCTGGCAACCCTACTAACTTGACTTGGTTTAGGATACCACTCCCCAGGTGGAGGCAGAGGACCCCCCATTTTCATGGGATCCTGCCTGCCGCTGGCCAGCTGCTTGAAGGGAGGAAATTCCCCCCACCCCAACGCTGTGCGCAACACACTGATGTCACCCGGAAGTGACATCAGCGCATCAGTGATGTTGAGGGGAAATGCTCTGGTTTTTTGGGCAAAACTCTATGGTTTGAGGCTGTTTTTACCATAGAGTTGTGCCCAAAAAGTAAAGCTTCACCCTGACATCACTGATGCACTGATGTCACATCTGGGTGACATCAGCGCATCACACAATGTCCCTTGCTCCCCCCCCCCAAATCCCCCCACCAGTACAATGAAGGGACTTGGCAACCATAACTTTTGGTTTGGGGCTGCCAACTCCCACTTGGGAAATATTTGGAGATTTGGGGGTAGGGAATGGTTTGGAGAAGGGAGGTACTTCAGCAGAATGCAATGCCATAGAGCTCACTCACCATCCAAAGCAGACATTTCTTCCATGGGAACTGATCTCTGTCATCTGGAGATCAGTTGGAATCCTGGGAGATCTCCAGCCCCCACCAGATTTGGTTGCCTACATTTCCGAAGTCTGATTTACCAACGTAAGGTAAGTAATTTGGGGAAAGAACTGGGTTGGGTCCAGACTAAACTGGTCATTTCGACTGATTCCCCCTTCCTGCTGCAGACCCCCCCCCCATTGCTCAGGGCCCCTGCCCCTTAGGAGGAGCACTGCATGGAGATCAGTGAGCTGCAGTGGAAGGCGGAGGCAGGAAACTTCCATTTTGCCACTGGAACATTTCGTCTGGAAACAACCCTTTCAAGTGGGCCTCATTTCCATGCCCCAGTAAGAAGCTGAGAAACTGCTGGTTTCACCTGAAGCTGATTTCAACCACAACCAACTGCAACTTCTCACTTCTCTAAGGAGGGGGAGTGTTGATGTAACTCCTCATTCTCAGAACAGGAATACTCTGTGCAATTGTTTTAGTACATCAGCATAAATCTATGCGTGGATTGGAGTACTGCCAACTGTTCGCCTCTGTCATTCCTCTTTCTGTGAAGCATCTCCAAGAGTCCTTTAGGCCCATATAAAAACCTGTGCCTGCCATTCTCTTCACGTTGGTTATTCTAGCATCCTACTTACCCTTCCAATATTCCTTAAAGATTCCACATTCTTTTCAAAAGAGTCATTTTTGTTTCCATATGAGCCACATTTGGCTCTAGAGCCATAGACTGCAGACCCCTGGTCTAGTGCCTAGAATGTCCGACTAGTACTGGGAAGACCTGAGTTCACATCTCTACCCTGCCATAAAGCTGGGTGTCCTCTGGCCAGTAATTCAAATTGACTTATCTCACAGTTCTGTTACAAGAACAAAATGGAGAAGGAGAGACTCACAGGGGCTCTCTGAGCTCCCCAGTTGGGATTGTGGAATAAAAATGTGATGGGCGGGTACGGGACAGAGGGAGCTATTATGCAGGACTTCTTTTCAGAATTACAAATGAGCATGACAAATACCGCCTTTAGGGGTTAGTATACCATCTTGGGCTTTCTGAGAAGAAATGTACTTTATTGCCCACTCTAAGACGTTCTATAGCCTGAAGTGTAACGCACAAATGAAAAAAGCATTTTTGGACCATTGGATGCCCCTCATACATTTTAAGATGGACACCCCCAAATTTTAATTGGTAATTTTAAAAAGGTCACCTAGAGACCTACTCTAATTTGTAATGTAGAAAAGGTGGTAGGGAGGGGAGAAGAAATGTGGGAAACCATCTAAATATACTGCTTAGTCTAAATATATTCCACAACCTTGTCTGTTTATATTTAGACTGACTGCAGTGGCAGCCCTACAGAAAGGGTCTCCATGGTGACTGAGAGCCATTTTAAGTTTCTATGATTGACAGCCTTCGAATGTACACTTCGTTCAGAAAAAAGTAAGCATATATTGTATCATAATATTTATTACAGAGTGTGTACGACCTCCACAGATTACTACTGATTTAAGCTATTTTTCATACAATTTATTATAGGAACATCACTAATAAGTCACCAAACAATTCCAATAAATTTAATCTGTGGTAATATTACTTTCTTCTCATGTAGGATAATTTTTTTCAAGATTTTATTATTGCACTTCACCACGTTGATAGTTGAAAATTTAGGGGGGGCACTCTCTCTCTTTTTTGCACTAAAGCATGAAGTGAAATTTATGATTTCTTTGAATTAATGTAGTGTGATGCTTAAAAACAGAAGCCAGGAAACTCACCTGGAGGTAGGGGTGCCAGTCTCCAGGTGGGACCTGGGGACCCCCTGGAATTACAGCTCATGTCCAGACTGCAGAGATCAGTTGCCCTGGAGAAAATGGATGTTTTGGAGGGTGGACTCTGGCATTATACCTCATTGAGGTCCCTGTCCTCCCCAGGCTCCATCCCCAAATCTCCAGGTGTTTCTCAATTTGGATCTGGTAATCCTCCCCCCTCACCATCCCCTACCGGTAGCTAGGGAGCACCTGGCAACCCTACCAGGGGCCATTCTTAGGGGAACTGAGGTTTAAAAGCAAACTTTCTCCAGGCCAGTTTGGCCAGGGATCCTGGAGGTTTTCTTTTGTCATCTTCTGGGCATGGAGCAGGGGTCACTGGGGATGTGGGAGAAGTATTTGTGAATTCCCTGCATTGTGAAGGGGATTGGACTAGATTACCCTGGAGGTCCCTTCTAACTCTATGATTCTATGGGATCTCCAGCTACCACCTGGAGGTTGGCAACCCTAAATTTATCCTTTGAGCCAAGACCCTTGTTAGATAGTTTGGGATGGATCCTGCCAAAAAGATCTGTGCATCCAACAGGATAGACTTTTGCTGATTCCCCTCTGTAGAGCAGCTTCCTCCCCCCCCCCCCATGCAGCTGCTGGGGTCCTCCATGCCCCAAGGCCAACAGTTGGGGCAAATTTCAGGCTGTAGTTGGAGGTGGAAGGAATCATACTTCCATGCACATAAGTCTTTCTCTGTGTGGAAAATTTAGACAGGATCCAATCTATATTGTTATTCCCTCTCTCCTTTGACCCCCTCCCCCGCTTGTTAAACAAAAATAATGATGTTATGAGTGTCCCACTTCTTCAAACTGTGAAAAGTCCCAGGGGCTACATTTATGTGGGTCAGTTCCTATTCGGGGAAAGACTTGGGGACTCATGGAAGTTTTGAAGTATTTGCTTATTTGCAAACAAATAAATCATAGAGTGGACAGATAGAGGCATTCTTTGGGGCAGTGGATCTATTACCGACATCAGATGCTGGGAGAAAGAGAGATTCTGTACCATCCAAAGTGTCACAGCCAACTCCAGTGGAGTATGTTTGAATCTTTTTCTCTTCCGACATGTCAATTGCTCTTTCTTTTCACACAAACAGGCATCTGGCCCCGCCTTCTGGTTAGGCAGGAAGTTCATATCTTCCATGTCCTGATAGGCTCTTGAACAAAATCATTTCCTGTCATTCAAGGACCATCAAGGAGATGTCTAGCTGTTAAGACATTTTATTCTTACTTTTGTCATGTAGACAGACTGATCCACTGATCAGAAGCCAGGCATGAAACCCTAATAATGTAAGTAGTATGGAATGGACCTTTTTGATTGATTTTATTTCAAATATGTCCTTGTCTGTTACATTCAAGCAAGGAATGTAATTTCCCACACAAAGTGCCTTCTTTGACTCCATAGCTAGAGTGACAGTGACATAGACCCAACCCCATGATACTCTGACAGGGCTGAAGGATTTTTACAAGATGTAACATGGCCAAAATATCAACCTCCCCTTAGATTGTCCAACAGAGCCATTCACAGTTTCCTATAATCTGCTTCAGCAGCCAAGAAGAATATGCAACATCACTACTTTTTTTTTTTAAGGCTGCCACTGTTCATGACTTGCTTAAAGACAGACATGATTAAAGCTTTATGTGGTCAGAAACATGAAAACACAAGACATAAATCTAAAAATACTAAGACGGCTTTCAGAATTTAGCTACAGAATACTGATTTATATTATTTCCCTGACTGTAAAGGCTTAAAGCAAGTAAAGCATTACGGCTACATTAAAATAAATACTACCAATAAAAGTAACCTTGTTTCATGAATTCAGCTAGGCTCACTTAGAAGGAATTAGAAGCACACTCACTAAACTGCCCCGAGCCTGCCCTGGAGGGGAGGGCAAGGTATAAATCTAATAAACAAACAAACAAACAACAGTTCTTCAGGTTCTATGGAGGAATCCAGGATGGTTAAGCTGATTTCAAGCTGATTTAAATACATTTACAGATGTACTCGTGGGCAATTAAAGGTTTTCTTGCTCAAGGCTCAAAATACTTTGCCACACTAACTACTTTATATGCACAATGCAGTTGACGTTCTCCCTTCTATTTAACCAGTACCTCACTGAAAGTCAGCAAGATACAGTGGTTCTTACAATAAAAAGTTATGCAGCTCCCTCAGTATGGTGAAGTGGTTAGCGTTTCAGACTAGGATTGGAAGGAGTGCATACATGTTAAGTGCTGCCAAGTCGCTTCCAACCCATGGCAACCCTATGAATTACATGACCTTCAAAACGTCCTATCCTCAGGGGTCATTTCCTGCAGGAGCACACAGGAGCGGAGCTCCGGCAGTAAAGAGCCCAGGGGGCGGGCACATGCAACAAGCCCCACCCCCTGCTCCCAGCAGCCCTCAGTCAGAGCAAGAAGCAGCCAGGTAAGTTGCTGAGCCCCCCCCCGGACCCCCGGTCCAAAACAGTCCAGTGGCACCTTTAAGACCAAGTTTTATTCAGGTACAAGCTCTCCCTCCTCTTTGAGGGCAGATCTGCACGCCCCCCCCAATAGCTAGGAATCCAAAACAGTCCAGTGGAGCCTGAGCGGTGGGTGTCGCCTTCTGACACACTTCCGGTGATGTCAGGGGGTGTGACGTATGCAAATACGTTATGCTAATGAGTTATGCTAATGAGCTCCTGCACCTCTTTTTCTACAAAATGACCCCTGCCTATCCTTAGCCTCGCTCAAGTCTTGGAAACTGAAGGTTGTGCTTTCCTTTATTGACAGTCTGTTTCATGTGGG
>NW_015174858.1:237938-245683 GCF_001447785.1 Gekko japonicus
CCCTGCTGCCTTCCACTTTTCCTAGCAGTATTGTCTTTTCTGTAGAGTCTTGTCTTCTCATAATGTGACCAAAGTACAATACCCTCAGTGTAGACATTTTAGCTTCTAGGGAGAGTTCAGGCTTGATTTGACCTAGAAACCACTTATTTGTCTTTTTGGCAGTCCACAGTATCCATAAAACTCCAACACCACATTTCAAAGGAAACAACTTTCTTCCTGTCAGCTTTCTTCACTGTCTAACTTTCACACCCATACATAGCAACAGGGAATACTATGACATGAATGATCTTGATCTTGGTTGCCAGCAACACATCATTACACTTAACGATCTTTTCTAGGTCCTTTATGGCTGCCTTTCCCAGTCTCAATCTCCTTCTGATTTCTTGGTTGCAGTCTCCCTTTTGATAGGTGGTTGAGCCAAGGAATAGAAAATCTTTGTTAACAGGAATACCTGTTCTAGGCATGAAGTTCTCGAGTTGTAAACAGCCATTAAATTGTATCTAGTGAGTACAGAATATGTTCTCAAGCACTTTTTTGTATGTAGATTTGCTACTCATAGCAAAGTTTCCAGTGCTTACACCCCTTTCTTGGGGAGGGGGGGGGAGGAATGGGTACACTTTTCAAGAGCTAAGGGATCTATGATACAATTCATTTATATTGTTTCAGAAATATGATACACTAGTCGCAAAGCTCGTTGTGAAGTCAATACAACGAGCTCTAGGAAGATGTGACATGGTGGCCCGCAGACAGCCCCTCCCCTCCACCACTGCAGCTTCTCCCGCAGTCCCCAGACCCTGGTGTCGAGGGGGGGAGAAGGCTGTGCAGTGTGTTGCCGCCTGGCCATCTCCGGGAGGCCCCTGGCTGCCTCTACTGCACCCCGCCCAGGCGGCGGATGCCACGAAGCTTGGCGCCTGATGGCTCGGGGGCATGCAGCTTGTGGAGGTCAGTCTCACCCTTGCTGTGTCCTCCTAGGAGGCCCCTGGCCACCTCTACCACCCTCTGCCCAGGCGGCGGATGCCATGGAGCTTGGTGCCTAATGGCTTGGGGGCGTGCAGCTTCTGGAGGTCAGGCTCGCCCTCTCCTCCCAGCCACCAGCAGCCACCTGCTTGCCAGCTGCCTGGCCACCCACAGCCAGCTGTGACTGACGGCAGCTGCGGTGGCGGCATGAGCAGCCTCACTGTCCTGACCCTCCAGGCACCGGAGTGCTGCCCCTGCCTGCCACCTCTACCACCCTCCGCCCCAGCAGCTCATGCAGCGGAGGTTGGTGAATGAATGGTTGGGGCCTTGGAGTGGCTGGATGTGGGCCTTGCCGTCCTTGTCGGCTGCCTTGGGCTCCGGCGGCCGGAGCGTCTGATCCCTGCATCGCTTCGCAGCATACTGAGGTGGAGACGCTGGGCGGTGGTTCTGTGGGCAGGATGCAGGCAACCCAGCCAGTGGCCATGGAAACCTTGTGAGCGGCAGATCCAGGAGCCAACTGATTTGGGAGTGCATCAAATGTTGCCACCCAAAAATGCAATTATTAATAAGAAGAGATTCTTTTCCTTTCACGATTCATGTCACTAGCCCTGATCACATGGTCCATTCAGTGCTTTTGGGAGGGTGTTAAAAAAAGGGCCAGTGCTCATGGATAAGTCTGCACTGATTTCCACCAATTCCTCCTTCAGAACATGGGAGAGCCCCCCCCCAAAAGGTGCTGGTACTTGGTAACAGTGACAACCCCCCCCCCCGGGTACATTGAATGCATGCACATCCTGCTTGTACATCTGTTTGTAAGAAAGAGCCAATGTGTGTTTACTTTACAATTGAAATTGGGGACCAGTACCAGAAATTGGCGGGAGCTGGTCCATGGGGTCGCGAAGAGTCGGACTTGACTGTGCGACTGAACAACAACAACCTGAATAAATATCACATGATCAGCTGTACATGCATTGACTGTAACATGATAATTATTCAACACACATACAAAGAACATTCATGCACATTGTATACAGATTGTATATGCATTCTCTGTAACCTACTGTCTATGTGGGATGGGAGCATAGTGGTGCGGCCCACATTGCTTGTGTGTGCTGGGCACAGAGAAATTATACTTGGGCCTGCCTCTCTCCTAGTATTCTGTGCGAGCATTAAAGGTGATTCTTCTTCTAAAATGACCTAAAAGGCTTTATTCTGTCTTTGTCACCATTGAAATATCTGTTTTGTTATTAATATAGCTCAAGTCAGTGGCAGAGGCATATTCAGTTTCCTGGAGGCACAAATTTAATTTGGAAATGCTGAATGACAATGTAACTTTGTCAACCATGGAAAGGCAGCAAAAATGAAGATACTACTTTGGCCAGTAGCCACTTCTCAGCCTTATTGCTACTGAGAGCAAATATTCTGTCTAGACAATGAAATAACACTTTTTGAGTGTCATGGCTATCATATGCAACCTATGTCAGAAGAAACAAGCAGGCCAGAAAATATAATGGATCCATTTATATTGTATCCTTGCAAAAATAGTAATTATCACATTACATTCTGAGCTGCTGTTACCTTTCCTAGGTTTATCAGAGAGTTGTTTTCTTTACACAGTATCATAGGCAAAAGTCTTGTGCCATAAGAAATTAGGCTGTATCCAGGGAATGTAATCCATATTTCAAAAGCTTTTTTTCTGGAGGCTAATTGCCCCCTGCTTTGCCCTGAATGGCCCAGGCTAGTCCAATCTCGTCAGATCACAGAAGCTAAGCAAAGTTGGCCCTGGTTAGTACTTGAATGAGAGAATGCCAAGGAAGTTGCTTGAAAAAAATGGAATAACTTGAATAATTATTGTCCAGTTGCAAATATTCACTTTTTGGGCAAGGTACTTAAGTGAGTGGTAGGGATGGGCTCATGAGCCAAAATTCGGCACAAACCCGGTCCGGATCAGAGTTCCTGAACCAATGTTCGGGGAAGGTGCCTTCCCTGAACATTTACCAGACTTTTGTCTGGTTTGGTTCAGCTGTTCAGGCCTGTTAAACCTAACAGCTAAGAGACCCAGGTCTGTAGTTCACCTGTTAGGTTTAAATGGCTGCCAGTCATTTCAGCCTAACAACAGATGGGTGCACCCACCCTGCTGTTAGGCTGAAATGGTTGTGAGCCATTTCAGTGCTCTGTTTCGCTTCCTCTTGCTTCAAAGTGGAGGAAGTGAAGTGGACCGCTGAAATGGCTTGCAGCCATCCAGCTTAACAGTGGAGTGGGTGTACTCATTTGCTGTTAGACTGAAATGGGATTGCCCAGGAAGGGGTAAATGGCTGGCAGCCATTTAACATGTTGGTTTTGATTCCCTCCACTTCAAAGTGGGCAGAGCAAAATGGATGGGTTTGATGGTTTGCAGCCATTTAAAGCTAACAGCAGATGGGCAGACTCACCACGCTTGTTAGGTTTAAACAGCTGGCAGCCATTTGAAGTGGGGGGAGCAAAATGGACGGCTTTAATGGCTCACAATGGATGGGTTTAATGGTTCTCCACTTCATGGTGGAAGGAAGCTAAATAGACCACTGAAATGGCTGCCAGCCATTTAAACCTAACAGTGTGGCAGGTCTGCTTGTCAGCTGTTAGGTTGAAATGGCTGTGTTTCGCTCCCCCCACTGGGAAGAAGGGGGATCCAAACTAGTTGGTTCGGTTCGGGCATTTTTTTGCTTGGTTCAGGAACCGCCCCGAACCAAACTGGAATTTTTGGTTCGTGTCCATCGCTAGTGAGAGGTAGCTATCCAATTCCATCCTTTCTTGGATTAAAACAGATTATCTAGACCATTTTCAAGCTTGTTTCAGGCCTGGCTCGGGTTTTTTTTAAAACACCTTTATTTGGATATAACATCAAGTCAACCAATATAATATAACATTTTAGTATCCATCATCTGTTCAACAGGCCTGGCTTGGTGACAGAAATGTATTGGTCACCCTGTAGGGTTGCTAACTCCAGGTGGCTCCTGGAGAAAATGGCTGCTTTGGAGGATCGACTGTATGACATTATTCCCCACTGTGGTCCCTCCCCAGGCTCCACTCCCAAATCTCAAGGTGTTTCTCAACCCAGTGCTGGCAACCCTATCACCCTGGCTTATGCTCTTTGCTGGAAGAGACACAGGAGTGTGTGTCACTCTGAACCTCTCAGCTTTCAATATTATCTACCACTAGAATTTTCCAGATTGGTTAGCTGAGGTGGATATTGGGAGCACCACGCTCTGATCATATCCAGTGGATAAGTTCTACAGTTGGTGCTGGGGGACAAATGCCCCCCCCAGCATCTGAAATATTGGGTTCCTCAGGGTTCCGTTTTGTCCCCCCCCCCCATACTATTGAATACTTACATAGAATCACTTAGGGGCCTCCAAAGCTGCCATGAATATGCAAATGAGATTGCATTCTATTTTTGTATTTCAATTGTGTCAGCTGACAGCAAGGTGCCAGAACAACTGTCAGAGTGGAAGATTTCCAGCCACTCAAAAGTTGAAAATAGTTGTGCATTTACAGTATTAAAGCTGGTCATGGTTGAGGTCAGATCTTGATTAGTTATGTTTTGACATAGCTGACGGGTGGTTAACCCTGGACAGATATCAGATTCAGCAGCAGCAACTTGATGGGCGGTGGTGGTGGTGGTGGTGGTAATAATAATAATAATAATAATAATAATAATAATAATAATAATAATAATAATAATAATAATAATAATAATATAATAATAATAATAATAATAATAATAATAATAATAATAATAATAATAATAATAATAATACCACAGATCTGTAGTTCTGTGTTGCAGGGTGTTGCTATCAAATAAACCTGCCAGAAAGACAAAGGTTAATGGCTACTCTGCTCCTTGAGAGGACCTTTCTAGAACAACATCCGTTCCTTCCCCCAAATGTATTCCATCTGTGTGGCTGTTCTTCCTACATATCTGTCTGCCAGATGCTGCCAACTGTAACATAGAACATTATAATTTGTCAGCAAAGCTGATCAGACCATGTACTTGAAGGACATCTGGAGCATAGCGTCTCTACTTAAGAATGTAGAAATCAACCATCTCTGGTGTGTATGGTTTGTCTAAAATCTTATCTGTGTGTGCAATTGCACAAGGGCTTTTTTTCTTCTAGGTAATGCTAGACCTTCCAAGCACTGTACCAAGAATAACAATACACGCCACTGTGTAAAAACATCTTCATAAGTAAAACTATTGTACACAACATATTAAAATTTTAAAACAGATAATAGATTATTTTGGCCAAGAGTCAAAATGTACAGCCATACTTATCAACTGATAGCTGCACTTCTCATATAGCATGAAATGTCTATTGCAGAGCATCTGTCACTTGAGCATCTGTGTTGCATGATGGAAGCAACTGGACCCCAACATTTGCATAAATTGAGCATTTTGTGGATATGACAAAGGTTAGGTTGTTGAAGAAGCAAGTGAGTAAATGATTAGAGCACATCCAGGCTTGTGAATTCTTGAGGTTATGTATAAATTTTGTACTACATTCTGCTGTTATGAAGATCTCTTCCAAGTGGCATCAATGAATTGTGGGGTCTGATCTCCTTCTGTTTACTGTTCCCTTCTCTTAGCTCCCTGAAAGCAGCATAGGCAACTATTGAGGCTACTCCAGGACAGTATCTGATTACGACTGGGAACACTCGAATTTAAATCTCCGCTCAGCCATGAAGCTCAGTAGGTGACCTCGGGCCAGTCCCTCTTCTCCAGTCTAGCCCACCTCACAGGGTTCTTTTGAGGATAAAATGGGGGCAAAGGGTGTCATGAGCTCCTTGGGAGAAAAGGTAGGATAAAGTCTACTAAGCAGTTTCAGTGAAAACAAAATCATGGGCTTGCATGATTATCAAACCACTTAGAAGCTGAAGGAAGTCTCTGTTGCTTCCACTGAGTAGCAAATTGGTAGAGTTCAGCCCTTCTTCTTTGCAAGGTTCCACTTATGATGTGCCACTATGAAATTCTCTTTTGGAAAATATGCAGAGGTGCCTCAAAAGCAGAACTCTTCACATGGCTCTGAGAATGTTAACTGCTTTTTATGGGCGGTGGAGAGTCTCCCCCCCCCCCAAGCATTTACTTTGCCTTGCTATCACATGTTCAGCGGTTATGGGAGCTGGCCCACGCACCATGAAGCAGTAGTTCAAATATGCTAAATTGCCACGTTCTTTGGCAAAAGCAATTGTTTACAATCTCTTTGAGCCCGTCCAAACAGCATGCAAATGCACACAGCATGCTGCGCCATATAGGAGGGTACGAGCAGTCACTGAAATCTATTACAAAACTAATCCAATAACGTAAACAAAAGCAGCATGAGATGGCTCTTGGCATTCATTTATTCCTTGTTCAAATTTGGCAAAGGTAATTAGTTAAAATAAATTAAATTCAGCAGCCCAAATACACAGATCTCTTAGATGCTGTTTACAGAATTCAGCAGTTTGTGGCTCACAATATATATTGGGGCACAGTCAGAAAAGAACTTGCTGTCAAGCTGTTTTTCATTCATGTCATTCACAAGCATTTGCCTCACAACAGAAACAAGGAATGTAAACCCACAAAAACTTACACTGAAATGAGCATAACACTCTGGTCAGAATGTACAGGAAAATGGAAAACAAAACATATTTGTGTATGTAAGAAAGAGAGAAGGGGTCTAGGCAGGACTCAGGGGTGCAGACCTCAGGATTTCAGAAGACTGGCAGGTTCACCCCAGCTTCATTTCTTAAACAAAAAGGATGTCCAAGAAGAGGGAGGGCTTGCAACATACAAACACCTACATAGGAATGACAAGGGAGGAGCTGTGGCTGCTGCAATCGCTTAGCATGCAGAAAGTCTCAGGTTCAGTTTCTGGCATCTCCAGTTAAAAGGATATAGATGATGACCTGTATGCCCTAACCTTGGTGGCCTAGGCAAACCTGATCTTGTCAGATCTCAGAAGTTAAGCATTTTTTTACAACATACTCCAGCGATCAACAGACCCTTCATTTTGGTCATTATATATTCAGAAATGCCCTGACTTAGATAGTCCAGGCTAGCTCGAGCTTGTCAGAACTCACAAGGTAAGCAGGGTTGGCTCTTTTCAGTACTTGGATGGGAGACCACCAGGGAAGCCCAGGGTTGCAACACAGAGGCAGGCAATGGCAAACCCCCTCTGAATGTCTCTTGCCTGAAAACCCTGTGGGGTTGCCATAAGTAGGCTGCAACTTGATGGCACTTTCCCCCACCAATAGGTGAGGAGGGTCTCTACCGGAGACGCTGGAAAACCAGTGCCATGGAGTGGACAAATACTGCCATTGATGGAACAATGGTCTGATTCAGTATAAGGCAGCTTCATGATTTTCTCCAAATGTTTACAATTGTTAAAAAAATCTATTAAAAGGGGATAAGTGAATGAATAAATTCTCTACAGAGGTTTGCAGAAAGACAGAAGACAAGCCACGCTCTCTTATCAAACCACCCCTTCTCTGTCTTTTTGGATATGATGGGTATCTTTTGAAAACATGACTATACTACAGATTTAAATCTGTTTGCTAATACTTCCCTCTTCTTCAGGACCCCCCGTGAACTATACTTTTGCAAAGCAGTGGTGGTTAGGCTACATAGCTATGGATTTATAACAGAGAATACACGGCATCTGAGTCATGCAAAAATTCCAAAGGAAACCCATGACAGTTAAACTGGCATAAAATCGATAACGGTGCAGGCATGCCCTAGAACAAGCACCATGTGGGCGCCATGGTTCCTGCTG
>NW_015174858.1:245736-270580 GCF_001447785.1 Gekko japonicus
GCTGACACCTTTTCTAGCGCCTAGAAAGTGGGTAGGGCCTGGTGGGGCTTCTGATTTGCTACTGGAGATTTAATTGGCTGTGTAGATTTTTAAAAATGTTTCTTTGGAAGCAGCTACCAGCACAGCAGAAGGATCTTCACTGTGTGACTGAAGTCACCCCTTATATGGCTTTCTCCGCTGCCCGTGGCAGCCATTTTGTAATTGCGCCCACCACGCTGTGTCAGAATTCCAAAGGTGCCCACAGGCTCAAAAAGGTTGGGGACCCCTGCCCTACAAGGTCTACATTAGGGAGCAATCCAGGAATACATCACTTATTTATTGATAGCATTGTATCCCTACTATTCTATCAAAATTGGCAAAAAAAACCCTCCATTAAAATATTTAAAGAACCAGTTTGGTGTAGTGGTTAAGTGTGTGGACTCTAATCTGGGAGAACTGGGTTTGATTCCCCACCCCTCCACTTGCACCTGCTGGATGACCTTGGGCAAGCCATAGTTCTGGCACAGCTGTTCTTGGAAAAGAGTTTCTGTCAGAGCTCTCTCAGCCCCACAGAGTGTCTGTTATGGGGAGGGGAAGGGAAAAGATTGTAAGCCGCTCTTAGACTCCTTTGGGTAGTGAACGGCGGGGTATAAATCCAATCTCTTATTCTCTCTTCTTCTTAAAAATTGGTTCAAACTTCCACTTGGGCCATTGAGTTCATTGGGTGGCATAGGGCTAGTCAGTCTTTCTCAGTCTATCCTACCTCAAAGGGTTGTTGCAACGAATAAAAATCTTATGCATGGGTGGGATATAAACATGAGGAATAAATTAAATGGATGCTGCCTGGGCCCTGTTCCCTTCTGGTTGCCTACATTAATCACACTCTGAAATCTCTCACACAGCTTTGCAGCTCCAAAGTGATTTATGCCACAGGAACTTTATTGTGACTGTTCTTCGATTGACTCCGCTTAAATCCATTTGGGGAAAGAGCATAGGGAATAAATATTTTATTGCAAACTTTCTGTTCTGCCTGAATTCTGTAAATGTTTGGAGGTTTTGTTGGTAGACAAGGCAAGCGCCACTAAATGTTGCTTCAGCACTGGAGGCGTTAGTGTCATTTTTATATATATACGCAGAGTTTTGAAAGCCATATCAGCCGTGAAAAGGTCTATAGTCACACTCAAAATTGGTGTTTTGTGTGTGTGTGTTTTGCAGAATGGTTGTTAAGAAGGGGAACGTGAGACCAATTTCATTTTAAAAGGGGGAGGGTAAGCCTGGAACTGAACTAACCTCTGTAAGAGAGCCACTTTGGATTTATATTCCCTTAACTATATATTCAGGAGCTGTGGTGGCTCAAGTGGTTAAGATGCTGAACTGCAGGCTGTGGAAGGCCGGTAGTTCAGCAGTTCGAGACCCGAGTGCCGCATGACGGAGTGAGCTCCCGTCTCTAGTCCCAGCTCCTGCCAACCTAGCAGTTCGAAAGCAAGAAATTGCAAGTAGATAAATAGGTACCACTTCGGTGGGAAGGTAACAGCGTTCTGTGCGCCTTGGTGTTTAGTCATGCCGGCCACATGACCACGGGAACGTCTTTGGACAGCGCTGGCTCTTCGGCTTTGAAACGGAGATGAGCACCACAACCCTAGAGTCGGATTCGACTGGCTTTCGAGCAAGGGAACCTTTACCTTTACTTTAACTATATATTCAGATCACATTTGATAGCATAAGTCTGTGCAGCCTTTTGCACAGCTGCCCTCAGGGTAGGGTTGCCGTCTTCCTGGTGGGTCCTGGAGCTCTCCTGGAATCACAACTGATCTGCAGATTAGTTCCCCTGGAGGGAACTTCGGAGGGTCGACTCTGTGGAACCACATCTCTGCTGAGATCCCTTCCCCTCTCTGAACTGCCCTCTCCCCAGGCTCTACCCCCAAATCTCCAGGAATTTCCCTGGCAACTCTACCTGAGGGACAAACTCCATGTGATGCCGCCAGTGCCCTGAATGGACTTCCAAGCATCTTTTCTCTCTTAAAAAGTGGGCACGAGGGACCCTATTCAGACTGGGGCTGTCCCGTGTGGGAGACGTATTAAGCCTCCACACACACACCGTTACCATTTACCTGACTTGAAATTGCCCCACAGAGTGGATACTTGCTTCATTGGAGACCCGCAGGTTCCCCCAGCAGCTCTACGGAATACATTCCATTTGCATTCATTTATTTATTTATACCCTGCTTTTCTCCCCACAGTTCAGACTCAAAGCTGCTTAGAACATAGCTTTCCCCTCTTTAATTTTCTCACAACAACAACCCTGTGAGTTAGGCCAGGCTGAGGCTTTGTGACCGGCCCAAGGACACCCTTCCATAGCAGAAGTAGGGATTGGAACCTGGGTCACACAGGGTCCTAGTCTGCCACTCTATCCACGATACCACACTAGAATTTTCAATTTAGGAAGACCACATGGGTGGGGGGGTTCACCCCAGACCGTAGTCCCAATCCAAATTGGGGTCTGCTTTTTAAAAGATGAAGCTGCTGAGGAGTTCATTCACAGCATGAATCCACAGTCGTCTTGTGCCCCGAGTTTGACCTAAACAAGTTTGTAGGTTTGCTTGCTGAATATTTCATAGGAAGCTGAAAATTACAGAGTGCATCAGTCGGGGTAATTCTTCAGCAGACGGTTAAGATTATTCCAGCTAGTCCTGCAAAAGGGGGGGTGGGGGATGTAATCCATGCTGCTTACAGACGGACGTTCAACTTTCATCTGTAATGGGTAGTACCTTTAATCATCTTGGGTTGATTCACTAGCTTCAGCCTTACGCCGCCACATGAGATCTGTCCACAGTTGTCGATGCACTGGTCACCTCAAAGTCAGATTATTGCAATGTTGGAGGACAAGTCCAAAAGCTGCATTCAAAATGCAGCAGTCAGGCTGCGGAACAATCGCAAGCTACAGGCAATCTTGCCAACCTTTAAACAGCTCCACCAGCTGCCAGCTCATCTCCAACTCACTGTAAAACTGCTGGCTCTTATTATTTAAACCTGTGAACTACCACAGGCTACGAAGGACAAGATCTTCTCAACTGTGGCACCTTGATTAGAGAACGTCCTATCTGGAACCCTCTGCCAGGCACCGCATTTGATGTTCATCCATTGCCAGGTTAAAACATCTTTGGCTGCCGAGGCCTTTGCAGTTTGTTAGTTTTGTTATCTCTTGCTCATGCCCCTCGGTGTTTGCTATTGCTTATTTTCTGCTCTTGTGATTTATTTTAAGGGTGATCTTTAGTCCTCTGGTCATTAGTGAATGTGTTTTAATGATCTTTTCTGTTTCAGGCCTTTAATTGCTTGATACTGCTTCTATAGTGAATTTGATTTCACAGTGATTTTTTAAATTAATTGTATATTTTAATATTGAACTGCCTTTGATTTTCTTTAGCAGAGCTACATATAAATATATTTAAGAAGAAGAAGAGATTGGATTTATTTATACCTCGCCCTTCACTACCTGAAGGAGTCTCAGAGCGGCTTACAAACTCCTCTCCCTTCCCCTCCCCACAACAGACACCCTGTGAGGTAGGTGGGGCTGAGAGAGCTTTTTCGAGAACTGCTCTTTCTGACTAACATTTACTTGAGCACAGATCCATCTCGTGGCTGCTGACACCATTTTGAAAGCATTTGTGGTTCTTTAAAAATTGCCATGAAGCCCTGATTTGGATTGGGCATGCAGTGGCCCTCGGATGTGCCCTGCCATGCCTGTTTCTGCACCTGAAAAGGCACTGGGGGGGGATGATGGAACAAAAGCTGCTGGGCAGCCAGGTGCCTCATCCAGGTTGGGGCCTCATGGCAATTTTCAAAGAACTACAAACGTTTTTAAAATGGTGTTGGCGGTCACAAGATGGATCCCTGCATGCCATCACTTGTAGTTTGGCCCTAAGCCTATGCTTAAACCTTCTCACAGATTTCACTGGGATATAAAAGAGTTAAAGCTTATCCATACTGAGCACAGATTGGCCATGCGCAGCTTGGTTTTGGAGGACAATGAGTATGTATGGTAGACCTGGAGGATTTGACTCATTAGATGCAAAGAGAGATTAATTGGCAAAATTGTCTTCTTGTGCCTTGTCTAACTGAACGCCAACAAAGGCCTCTGAGATTTATTTGCTCTTTCCACACTTCTAGAATGCAGGATTGTCATTTGCAGGGTTCTTTAACTTTTCCGATTCTCACAGACCTTGGCAGCAGTTTTATGTCTCCCACTACTGTTGCAGTCTCAGCTCATTGAAAACAATTACTGGTTACAAAAGGGAAGGAGTAAAACAGAGATCAGGAGCAGGCGATGCTGGTAGTGGAGGCTGGTAGTGGTAATTACCTCCTCCTGACATGGGGCACTGTGCCAGCCAGACTTTCATGTGAACTATTGATTACTGCTTAATGGTGCTCACTTCATGTGGCCAGAACCGAGACATGGGGTAATGACCAGTTCTGATGCAGCCACCAAGCTTAAGGTTGTGATGGATGCCTGCTGACTTTTGACTTTAATGTGACTGATGCCCAATGACCTTTGGATTTGGTAGTTTCTTGCCTTGTGAAGAACAAAATGACTTCAGAGTTGTTTTCCACTATCTCTTTGTTGTTATGAAGAAACCTTTTCTGTTTTGACTCTTCATTTTTCAGTGGAGAGTCAAGGCTGGAAGTGCCTGATTGTTATGGGATGCCACCCGAAAACAGAGATAAACTTCTGAAATGACGATTCTGCATGAGTGAGGATGGGACAGTTAGAGGGAAACAACAGATCTGGGGCAGGAGAGAGACAAATTCAAGCTAGTGTGACCAAATTTTTATAAATAATTTTAAAACCACGCCTATAGTCTTTTCTGCATTCTCATTTTACTCACTGGTAGGTTCCTGCATCTTTGGGGTTGTTCCCCCCCCCAGTTCCTCATGTGTTTTGCTCCCTCTAGTGGTCAATTGGATATCACACAAATTTATTTCCAGCCTATCTCACTGCAGGGAGCAAAACACGTGTGGAATAGACCCCCCACAAACAGGAACTTACCCTCATTCTTGGCGGTCTGCACCCTTTTGGAAGGGCTATAGGCCACAAGGTGATGTTCCCATTGCCACTCTGTAAATTAATGAACTGTTATATGAAGGTTTAGAATAGCTATGTTGTTGTGATTGTTTAGGAGAAATGTTGGTTTTTATACCCCCCTTTCTCTACCCTAAGGAGTCTCAAAGTGGCTGATACTATCCTTCCCTTCCTTTCCTGATAACAGTCAACTTGTGAGGTAGGTGGGGCCGAGAGAGTTCTGAGAGAACAGTGACTGGCCCAAGGTCACCCAGCTGGCTTCATGTAAAGGAGTAGGGAATCTCAGTTCTCCAGATTAGAGTCCGCCACTCTTAACCACTACACCTGCTGGCCTATTTCATGCAGGCAGTTTGATATTTTATTTGACTATTTATAATCCAGTTTTTCATCTGCAAAGCGGGCCTAAGGCAGTTCACAATAAAATCAGCAATAAAACAGGTAAGGTCAGTAGAACAATCCTTAGAAAGCATCAACAGTAAACCTCTGGCTTGAAACACCAACAATTAATTAACAAATGGCCTAAGAGCACAGTCTCACAGGCCTTTCTAAAGGCTGACAGGGTAGCCAAGCTCTTTACCTCTATGAAGTTTTGGATGAGGTCATTACTGAAAAGGCCCAAATGTTCATAGAATCATAGAGTTGGAAGGGACTCCAGGGTCATCTAGTCCAATCCCCCGCACAATGCAGGAAATTCACAAATACCTCCCACACCACCAGTGACCGCTGTTTCACACCCAGAAGATGACAAAAAACCTTTAGGGTCTCTGGCCAACCTGGGCTGGAGAAAAATTGCTTCCTGACCCCAAAGTGGTGATCGGTATTTCTCTGGGCATGTAAGAAAGGGCCACAAGAACTAAGCACTGTTGAGCAGGCTAAGACTGCTCATACCTCAAGAAGCTTGTGATGAAAGAAATGTAGTTGAAAGACAGGTTTATAGAAGAGTAACTTTCAAAATTACAAAACCCCCCCCCGATCCTGGAGTCTTAAATGGTCTAGTCCAGAGAATTCTACTATGTCAGTCTATTACCTAGGGAATGTACAAAATGGCTTCTTTTATCCAGCTTACAGAAAAAACTTTGAGCAGAACTACTCTGCTGAAATGTTTTCATATACTTCTGTCTCCCTGAGAAAAACTGGACATGTAGATGCCAAACAAAACATCCCCTCAAAACAGGAAAAGTGTAGTGTGCAAAAGACTATCATAATTCTTTGTCGAATTTTATTCAGTTTTACTCTGCACAATTATTATTTTTTTGGCTTTTGTCTCTTGTTAAGTGAAAACATGAAAAACCAAGAATGCATCATGTAAAAACAACAACAACAACAATCAGGCAACAAAACAGTAACAGGACAATAAACGCTATTATAGTTTGCTCTAAACTGTATTTTTAAAAAAATACACAAGAAACTCTGAGCATTGCATAGATTTGAACAGCTGGAATCCAACACACCATCCATGGAGAAATTGAGGAGGAGTCCATTGGGTGTGTATGGATCTTTCTGACCATGTAAAATCTTGAGGAAGTATAAATATTCAGATTCTCATCAGACATTTTTCTTTTAAACGATATGGGTATAGCTTTGGATGTGACAGTAATACTTTTGGGTTAAATCCTGTAGGGGTCATTTCACACACTGGCAAACTGGATTTTGCCACTGACAGGGAAGGATGTCCAATTACAATTCCCCGATGAGCATATCTGCGTGACATGCATTTGCAAACCTGACTTTGGCAGGTCCATTTCCTACATCTTGCAGACTCTAAAGTAGGTTTGCCACTGAATGTACACCCAACAGAGAGATACAGCCAATGACAGCACTTGACAGACAAATCTGCATGATGCACATGGGTGGTGTTCTTTGCCGCTTTACACAGCAATGCATTAGCTAACCCACTTATTTACATGTATACTTTACATTTTAAGGAGGGCATTTAAGATACCTTATGTATTTGAGTCCTTAAAATGGCAGCGTATGAGTTAGTGCCCTTACCTGTATGGCCCAGGCTAGACCAGTCTCATCAGATCTTGGAAGTTAAGCAGGGTCAGCCCTGCTTAGAATTTGGATGGGAGACCACCAAGGAAGTCCAGGGTTACTACGCAGAGGCAGGCAATGGCAGATTACCTCTGTTTGCCTCTTGCCTTGAAAACCCTATGGGGTTGCCATAAGTCAGCTTTGACTTAATGGCACTTTCCACCCCCTACGAAGTGATCTTTAGGACCTAGGGGGTTCCTTTAGGAAACAGCTTTCCTGATTTGTCCAATCTGATCTCTCTGGTAGTCTAATCCAGGGGTGTCGAACTCATTTGTTACGAAGGTTGGATCTGACATAAATGTCACTTTGTCGGGCCGGGCTATGTGTGCCCTAAAACATAATGCCAGGTGCTGGAGATATAAACTGTACAAAGGACAGCAGCTGGTAAGCTCCGAGTTGGTGTATCCTCACTGCAAGGCCTCATGGGCTGGGAGGGGAGGTAGAAAGGAAAACCCATATGGGCAGACTGGAGAGCCAGTGGTACAGCACTGGGCAGACACTCCCATGCTGCTTGACTGCTGCAGACAAGGTTGTTCTGCCATGTTGAAACCATAATCAGAGTGGCTCCACCCACTCCCCCCCCCCAAGCAGTCTCCTGTTCTTGCGGGCTGCCTAAGAGCCCTGGATGGGCCAGTTCTGGCCCCTGGGCCTTATGTTCAACATCCCTGGTCTAGCCTTATTGTTCACTTCAGGCTGTCCCACTCTGCTCAACTTGCTTTATAAATCCCTTCTGTTTAATCCTTACTACCACTTCTGCTTGTTGCAAATTGCACTTCTGTCAAAATCCTTATTTGCCTGCCCAGCTCCCAAACCCTGAAAGAAATGCAGTTATCAACAGCGAGAGTACAGGAAATAGTGCAAGTGCATGCAAGGGAAAAAGAGAGAACAATAAGCTGAGTGGCCATCTTAGTGTTCTCCAGAACACTCACATTGTAACATGCCCTGGTGTTGCTTGTCTCCACAGCTTGTCCCTGCTAGGAGGGCATTTGATTTACTTCAATAAATTATCCATGCAAAGCAAAAGTGCAAATGTTAAAATATTAACAAGATGCAGAGTGCCCAATGAATGATACGTAGCGGGGCTGAAAGCATGATCTTTTCCCAGCACAGGCATTATGCCTCCTGGGACAAACAGAATGCAGGAATGTGGGAAAGGAAGCCTCTGTTAAATTATTGGGTTATCCCGCAACCGTGGCTTGCCAGGAGAGGGTGTACAATCAGAACTGGGAACAAACTTCACATTACACAGGAGATGTGCAAGCAGGGTTACTGACCTCCAGGTGGATCCTGGAATTCTCCTGGAATCACAACTGATCGCCACACTACACAAATCAGTTCCCATAGAGGAAGCGCCAGCTTTGGAGGGCAGACTTTATGGCGCCACTGCCCCACTGAGCTCCCTCCCCAGACTCTGACCTTCCCCGGCACCCCTTCCAGATCTCCAGGAATATCTCAAGCCAGAGTCGACAACCCTCTGTGTGACTGGATACCGGGACATTTTGGTTTTCACAGGTCCCTGCCACACGGGGGAAAAAAGTCGGGCAAAAGTGCGGCTTTTAAAATCCGCACCAAAATAGGCACATGGCGGCGGGATCATACAGATCCCGTGAGCCACGGCGCAATTGCTCCCCGGCATGATCAGATGCCGGGAAAACCAAGGAGACAGCGACGGGAGGCTGCTGAACTGCGCATGTCTGAGCATGCGCAGTTCAGCCAGGAGCTGAGGATGCACCGGCGAAAGGACGCGCTGGCGATCCCACGGCCGGCCTTGATGCGGCCTTGCCAGAAGAACCACCTTGGTAGGTGGTTTATTTTTGCTGCGTGTTTTGGGCGGAAGGGCCGGATCGGGGACAGGTGCGCAACGCTTCCCAGATGTTGCAGTGGGATCATGCCCGTTTGCTGTGCCCCTGATCCATCCCTCTCCCAGCCCAAAACCTCTCGTGTGACCGGGGCCACATTAGAGCAGTTGTGTGAAATCCCACCTACTGTCACTAAAAGGAATGGGATAGTTAATCCTTTCCTCCAATATGATTTTCTCTCCGATACAAACCCCTCAAAGCTGCTCAGCAATAAGGCTGACAACATGTGCCGACAGGTAACCCCCCCCCCCCCCCCCCTGTAACCACAACTTTGAGATGGTCTTCTGAATAGGTCTTCTGAATGCAGTAAGAGTTGGTGAGCTTTCAAGGTGAAGCATTAGAAGTTTGCCACTGATGTGGAAGGAAACAGGGATCCAAAGCAAAACATTCTCAAAGTCAAATTCATGTTAGCAAGATAGAAACAGTAGCAATTCTTAGAAAGTCACTTCCTGAGAGCTTTTGGAACGACAACACTAATGAGTACGCAGATCGCCCAGCAGTTTTTGTTCCCGTGTCCTACTCACCAGTCCTGCACAGCATTGAAGGATTCTTCATTGGTGATGTCATACATTAAAATGAAGCCCATTGCGCCCCGATAGTAGGCTGTAGTAATTGTCCTATATCTCTCCTGACCGGCTGTGTCCTAAGATCAATAAAGCATAGACAAATGAGGCTTGAATTCTTTGCCGTTTGCTTCTCTGTGCTTGTGAAAGAGCAGAGTCAAAAGCGTTCAAAATGTTCGTCTTATTCACAAGTCCGCGAATCCTAGTTGAAAAACCAAACAGTACCTTTTAACATGGTCAAGGCTGTAACTGAGTAGAATTTCAAAGCGCTGCTTTCCTTTAAAAAAGAGATTTTTTGGGGAAGAATTAACTATTTAAGGGAAAATATGGGGCACCCAATTTTGTATCATGCCAATCGAAAATGGGGTGGGCGGGGGCAGAACGAAAGCAGTAGACAAGAGGGGAACATGCTTAAGTATTTTCCTGCCTGCCCTTTCCCCTGTACTACCACTCACCCCAGCCGTTTGCGCATCAGACTGGCATACAGAACTCCAGAGAGAAAAAGCAGCAGGGGAATGGTTAGATTAAAAAGAGACTGCAGGAAAAGGTTCCAGCCCCTCCATTCAGTGTACCGCTTCCCTCGAAAAAACCCTCTTAATGATCGAAAGATGACCGAAAAATCGCTGCTTCTTAAAGTCAGCCTTTCCAATATGACAGATGGAGTATGAAGGTGGGCCTGATTGGTGGATCATAAACACTTGAGGGGTTCCCACAGTGGGAGGCGCCCCTCAAGCTTGGGGCTTGAACAACTGAAAAGCAGTTCCTCAAACTGAACCTGGAAACAATTTGGAAGCCAGTGCAGATGTTTCAGAACAGGTGGAATATAAGCCCGCAGACCTAGCCTCGGTATTGCTCAAAGTCTATAGTGCAGCCTTATGAAGAAGAAGAAGAGATTGGATTTACACCCCACCCTTCACTACCGAAAGATCAAAAGATGACTGAAAAATCACTGCTTCTTAAAGTCAGCCTTACCAATATGAAAGATGGAGTATGAAGGTGGGCCTGATTGGTGGATCATAAACACTTGAGGGGTTCCCACAGTGGGAGGCGCCCCTCAAGCTTGGGGCTTGAACAACTGAAAAGCAGTTCCTCAAACTGAACCTGGAAACAATTTGGAAGCCAGTGCAGGATTCAAACCAGATTCTCCCAGATTAGAGTCCGCGCACTTAACCACTACACCAAACTGGCTCTTATGAAGAAGAACTGAAGATCACCCTACAGGGGGACAACTGAAGGACTGGTGGTTAGCATCCCTAGATTAGGGACTGCCCAAGATTTCAAATTGTGTCCCTGCTGTCTCCTGATTGGATCTTTGGGAGACTTTCTGCTCCTGCTGAGCTTCTTGTCATAGTTCTGACAAGAGCTGTTGTTGAAAAAGAGCAGTTTCTGTCAGAGCTCTCTCAGCCCCACCTACCTCACAGGGTGTCTGTTGTGGGGAGGGGAAGGGAAAGGAGTTTGTAAGCCGCTCTGAAACTCCGAGTGAGGGCAGAGTATAAATCCAATCTCCTCCTCCTCCTTCTTCTAACCCTGCCCTGCTCAGGCTCCAGCCCTGGGCCATATGGTGCCGCCCTGGGCCGTATGGGTAGGGCGGGATATAAATCCCAAAATAAATAAATAAATAAAATTGTCCAGGTCTTTTCCAACCCAGAGCTGGACACCCTACTTATTGGCCACATTCCCACAGCCAGGTCTTTGGGGAGGGGGACGTGCCAGAATGGAGTTCTGGAACCTCTTAGACAAAATTCTTTTAAAAATGTTTGGAAGTTCATGAGTTTTCAGTATACATATTGAAAACTTCATTTCCCTCTTGAGAGTTCTGGCACCTCTTCTCTCTCTCTTTTTTTTTAAAGCCCTGCCCACAGTCATGTTGTGCGCTATATGAATTAAGCAAAATACAGGAAGAACCCACAAGGAATGCTTGTTAATTAAAGCCACAGTAGCCTAGAAGTTCATCATAGAATGAGGGCATCTTCTGATGACACAGTTTCTTGTGAATTCCAAATGTCAACACACAGTGGGAGAATCTGAGACACCTAAATCCATCTTCATATCGCCATAAGATAAGTAATTCCTGTAAGAGCGGAGGAGTGCATTACACTTATAACATTCAACCCTTTCTGCTACATGGCTATCGACAAGAGAGAAATGATGTCTGTGTTAAAATGAATTAATGCCATGGATCACTTATCTCTGAGACAGGCTCAAGTCACTTACAATACTCACTGGTTTAGAGGACCTGAAAAATAGTTTCACAGAAGCTACAGGCCTCTCAGTGACAACTTTTCTTTCTATCCAGCCTCTGGAATTAACCATCAGGAAGGGCTGTTGTCTTCATGCTCTATTCAGAAACGTCTGCTTGGGCTACTGTTGGGCACAGTGAGGCACATGATAGATTTTTGTCTGATCCACCATTTGGGTAGTTTTTAAAATTTGCCCATTACATGGGAAGTGGGTAGGGAGAAATTTGTGCTAAAGTATGCCTGGTTTTTACTGATCGTGCTTGGATGGCATTGACCTGTTTTTTTTAATGTTTGCCTTGTGATGGCTTTGTTTTTTTAATGCATTTGTAAGTCACATTTGTAAGCTGCGGTGGCTCAAATGTTTAAGACGCTGAACTGCAGGCTGTGGAAGGTCAGTAGTTCAGCAGTTCGAGACCCGGGTGCCGCAAGACGGAGTGAGCTCCTGTCTCTAGTTCCAGCTCCTGCCAACCTAGCAGTTCGAAAGCAAGAAATTGCAAGTAGATAAATAGGTACCACTTTGGTAGGAAGGTAACAGTATTTCGTGCACCTTGGTGATTAGTCATGCTGGCCACATGACCACGGAAATGTCTTCAGACAGCACTGGCTCTTCGGCTTTGAAACGGAGATGAGCACCGCAACCCTAGAGTCAGATTCAACTGGCTTTCGAGCAAGGGAACCTTTACCTTTACCTTTAAGTCACCTCAAGAAAGTTTCTGGAGATATATTTCCATATGAAGTTTCTAAATAAATAAATCACTCTATTCTGCAAATCACAGGGCTTGTGGTGTCTATCAGAAGGGTGTGGCTAGAAGAGTTTTTAGTGAGAGTTTTATTGCCGGGGCCTTAGTCTTGGAAGTTAATGGTTGGAATACATTTCTGAGCTATAGCCCAAGTCAAGATATGGGTCACAAGTGACTGGTCAAAGAACATTTCAGTCCATCTGTGGCAGGATGTACCTGCAGACCCTATTCTGTCCTGCCCTCCTAGGGGTTCCCAACTCCCTGGAGGGGCTTTTCTTTCTCTCTAGGGTAGCTTGCCACCACCACCACCACCTGATTGTTGTAGGGATTTCCCTGCTGAGAGGATCAGGACTCCCAGCTTCCCTTCCAAGTTCAGAGGCCTTGCTCAGTGTCTCCCACTGCCCAATGCCTGGTCACCGTGGGGACAGATTACTGCCTTGGGTGCCCTTGGAGGAATAGTCGCTTGCCAACTGCCTGCTTTCCCCCTGACTCCCCCTCTTTAGATAGCGTGTTCAAGATGGCGGAGGTCTATGTGGTATAGAGAAACATCCCAGCATCAAAAGTTATCATTTATTAAAAAGAAAATGTTTACAAGTATACTTTTAGCCCAGCACCAGACTGAGCAAGGAATATAAAAGAAATTGGTGAAAACACAAATCCTCTGTCCCTTTTTTCTATACATGCCCTATCAGCTGTTAAAATATAGGATAGGCTCTTTAGCTTTAAGAAGATCTAGCTCTCTACAAAATTACCATTACCTTGAAGCTTCATTCAGCTCTCCAGGTGAGCACATGATCAAAATGGCTGCCTGCCTGCAGACCTCAGCTCAGAGTTCTCCTAAATGCAGCATCCCAAAGAAAGAGAGTGCCTTTCTCTTGCAAGGAGATTTTATCACATCTGTTTCCCCTCCCACTTGACCCAGTCAGCCCCGGTGAAAGAAATGTTTCCTCCAGCTCCTTCCAGGAGATTATCCCTGAAGCTGCTCTAGCCTACAGTCCTCCAGACTCTCCTCCCTGCCTGAAGAAAGGGGGGAGAAGAAGGGGGAAGCCATTAGCATTTGCATGAAGGTGGGCTGAGGTACAAGCAAAAAAAAAACTGGTAAAAAGCAAAGTGGAGGCTTTGCTCCTTGCCAGCCTTTCAGGTGAAAATGCATTTCTTCACACCATCCATAAAATGCAAATCACAGACTTGCCCGGCCTCAATTAGCCTTGGGACAAAACAAGGGAGAAGAGCAGACCTTTGCTCCTCCATTCAGTTTTGCTGTGCTAAATGGGGTCTTCTTGCTCTGGTATTAGTATTATAAACGAAAAAAAGATGCTTCCATTTCATGGGCAGAGATGAGCAATCTTTGTTCTGACTGTCTGAACCCAAAGAAAAGTCAAATTAAGCAGCACTTTGCAATCCACAGCTCATTCACATTCGCAGTCACAGATTTGAAGAAACATTTATGTTCCTTCCCTTGGTTACTTTATTCCTTTCCTTTACTCAAAGCCATAAAATGTAGCGTGGATACAAATGAATACATGGATGGGTGAACTGAGAACAACAAAATACCTGCATCATCTTCTAAAATTTATCACCTTAGCCCCCTAAACACCACTTGCTCCCTATCCAGAATTCTAGTTATGCTCCAGTGTGCACACAGAACTCCAAAAGGAGAAGTTTCCCCATGTGGTTGAACAGAAGGGCAGCTCTTTACTCATGTTCTTTTGTGAACACAGATTTGTGCCTACCATTGGAATAAATGGGGAAATTTGCAACTGGGGAACTAGTATGCAAGTAAAGAATAAACACAGACCGTAGTCTTGTAGGAGATTCTGAGGAATCACTGGATTGGGGAATTATAGATCTCAAAGTGTTCATTTGTCTCTTGATGCACAGACTCATTAATTGATGTTGACACTTCCCACATCACAAGAACGAGGCAGACTATTTTATCATGTTTCCACTGGACTTTCCAGTCTTGCTCACTTTTTATAAACATGTCAGGTCTACTTGATGCTTGCCTAGCTGAACAACAAATATTACTAAGATGTGGCACTGCATAGTATTGATCATTTGAACAGCGCTAAAACACTGGACATAAATACTTTTTAAAATATTTATATTATTTATAGTCCACCTTTACATTTTTACATATGCAGCAAATGGATCTTCAAACCAGATTTTCAAACCAGTAAATGGATTTTCAAACAATTTATTTAAAACATTCATTTTTATCCCACATTCTCAGCTAAAATCTTTTGAGGCATGTCACGAAAATGGAAAAGAAGTGGACAACAGTAAAAAATATAAAATCAACCACCCTCACAAAAGCTGCACAAATGAACACTAGAACCACAGCTTAAAATCAGCAGCATAAAACCATCATTTCCAAATCCAATAAGACCAAAAGGGCTTCCGGTCTGGCTAAGATGGAGGACTGAAGCGTTTCGCGATCGTGCGAAGCGAGCGACGGCCACTTTTGACAGTTTGGGCAATACACAGCCCAACGCATCACTCCCCAGCGAGGGGGGGGGACAAGCAGGCAGCAGCGCCCTAGAGGGAGTGTGAGGTTGGCGTAATCCAGCTTCGGAAGAAGCTGAATTGGGCTTTGACCTCCTCCCACGAAGAAGGCAAGTGCCAAGCAACTCTATAGTGGCCGATCGAGCCGGATTACCGGCATAAATTCTTCGTCAGCAGACTTCTTTGAAGAAGGACAACAACTGTGAGTTAAAAGAAACAATGCGAAACCCGTTTTGAACGTGCTAGATAACAAAAACGTGCCGCTTACCTGAACTGAGTTTGGAGTCAATTTGAATTAAGCGGTTGAGCGGAAAATGAATAGTAAATCCCAGAAATCCGATTCCGGAGAGAAAAAAGTTGATTGAAGCCTTTAAAAACTGTAAAAACGCTTATTGTTTAACATTCCTGTGGTGAAGATGGAGCCGTGTGCGCAACTGTAAAATCGAAACTCACGAACAATAGCGTGGGAAGAGCAGGCTGGTGTCACAAAGAAAGAGGTCCGTGTGAAACATCCAGGAAGTTGAATTCCTAGACGGGCATTAGCGAAAGGAAGACAGTGGAACTTTTAAAGGTGCCGGACCGGAAGTGAGTTGTATGCGGAAGGAAGGGCCTGCAAAGTATCAATTTGACCTACTCTACATGAAATTACCATAGAGAAGTTGCGCCCGACATTTTGAGGAGGACTTCAACTAAATTTGCTTTTTTAATATATTTCTAAGGGTCTTTGGAAAGCGTAAACAGAGAGGCATGGAGGACTAAATCTTATCATCTAGAAGAGTGCTTTATTTTGCGAATCTGTGAATTGGAAAGAAATCGCCAAGACGGAGACCAGGAGAGGCAAGAAAAGAGCCGACTCAGACCCAGAACTTAAACCAGATATTCAAGAAGCAATTCAACGTCCCTTTTGTAATAGAGGGAAACAAAATTATGGTGATGAGAGAACTCCCAAGAACAATACTGCAAGACAGGAAAAGGTATAAATCCTTGGCGGACAAACTCAGAGCTTTGAGCATCAGATATAGATGGGAGATTCCACAAGGTTTATCCTTTACGTATCAAGGTGGGAGGATTCAGATCAGATCGATGATGGACTTTTATAAATTTAAGGCGGACAATGCGGACGTCTTTGGAGAACTTTAAAATAAAACGCATAATGGAGTACAAATTGTTGTCATGGAATGTTAATGGATTAAATTCACCAAACAAGAGGAAAAGAATCAATCATTGGATACAGAAACAGAAATGCAACGTGATATGCTTGCAAGAAACACATATTAGAAAACAGGATATAAAATATTTAAAGAATGCTTTATTTGGAATTGAATTTTGTTCTGCGGCCTCAAACAAGAAAAAAGGAGTTGTGACATATGTGAAGAAGGAGTTACAACCTACAGAAATTTTTAAGGACATAGATGGCAGATACGTGGGTGTGGAATTAATGATTCAGCAGAAAAAAACATTGTTGATCAACGTGTACGCACCCAATGGAGCAAAGGAAAAATTTTTTAAGGATATAACTGACCAATTACAACAATTGACTTATGAGCAAGTTATTATGGCCGGAGACTTTAATGGGACAATAGATCGTCTAGACAGAAAACCACAAAAGGACAACGAATTCAGCGGAAAATTGCCAAAGAATTTTTTTGAATTAGTTAAGCAAGAAAAATTAGAAGATGTTTGGAGGAAATGGAACCCGATGCAGAAAGACTTTACTTTTTATTCCAATAGACATTGCTCTTTTTCCAGAATTGATATGATTTGGATGTCTGAAGAATTATCAATGAAAACACATAAGACTGAAATTTTGCCAAGATGTAATTCAGATCACAATCCGGTGGTATGGAGTTCCACAGAAAGGAAAAAACCCTTTCTGTGGAGGATTAATGAAGACTTGTTGGATAAGAAAACGGTAATTGAGATGTTAAAGGAAGAAACGAAACAATTCTTTCAACAAAATTTAAATAAAGAAACACCGATACAGATTGTATGGGATGCTTATAAAGCGGTGATGAGAGGAATTCTCATCTCGCAAAACGTGAAGCAAAAAAAGGAAAAACTTCAAAAACAAACAGAAGTGTTAGAAAAAATTGCTCAGAAAGAAAAGGAATTAAAAAAGAAGCCTGGAAAAAAGCAAATTATTAAAGAATTAAAGTTGCTGAAGGAACAACTGAATGAGACTTGGAATCAGGAAATGTATTGGAATTTAAAGAAGTTACAACAGAAATCTTTTGAAGGGGCGAACAAACCGGGAAAATACTTAGCTTGGCAACTTAAGGCTAGAAGAGAGAGAAGAATGATAACCAAAATAATAGAAGATGGAAAAGAGTTCGTTGATCCTAATGGAATAAAGAGATGTTTCTTCAAGTATTATGCTAAACTATTCCAAACAACTAGAGTTGATCTTGAGAAGATTAAAACATATTTAAAGGAGATTCCACTACCAAAAATAAGTAAGGAATACAAAGATTTATTAAATGGTCCAATTCAAAAAGAAGAAGTGATGAAGGCAATAGAAGAGACAAAGTTGGGGAAGGCGCCTGGGCCGGACGGATTTACAGCGAAATTCTACAAAAAGATGAAAGAAGAAATTTCCCCGGTCCTGGAAGCTTTAACCAACGAAATAAGAGAAAACAAAAAGGTGCCGGACTCATGGAAAGAAGCAATTATTTCTTTGATTCCAAAGGAAGGACAAGATTCAACAAATGTAAAGAACTACAGGCCAATATCTCTTTTGAACAACGATTATAAAATCTTTGCAAAAATTATTGCAGAAAGGGTGAAAAACTATTTACAAACGGTAATTTCTGAAGATCAAGCGGGCTTTTTACCCAAAAGGCAGATTAGAGACAATGTAAGAATAGTAATGGACGCAATTGAATATTATGAAAAGCACCCAGAAAAAGAAGTAGCTTTTCTGTTTGTTGATGCAGAAAAAGCTTTTGACAATCTTAATTGGAATTTTATGCACCAGATGATGGAAAAGATTGAAGCGGGACAACATTTTAGAAATTGTATTGAAGCTATCTATTCTGAACAAAGAGCTAAAATAAATGTGAATAAAGAACTGACAGATAACTTCAAAGTACAGAAAGGAACAAGGCAAGGTTGTCCGTTATCACCGTTATTATTTATCTGGGTATTGGAAATACTTTTACAAAAAATACAGTACGATCAAGAAATAAAGGGCTTGACACATAAAGGACACCAATACAAATATCGAGCATTTGCAGACGATGTAATGTTTATGGTGGAAAACCCAACAGAAAAATTGACATTGCTTTTTCAAAAAATAAAGGAGTTTGGAGAATTGGCCGGCTTTTACGTAAATAAGAATAAAACAAAACTTATATGTAAAAACATGATCAAACAAAAACAAGTGGAACTACAAGAACTGGTACAATGTGAAGTAGTTAAAAAAACAAAATACCTTGGAATTGAATTAACGGCAAAAAATATAGACCTATATAAGAATAATTATGAGAAATTATGGACTAAGCTGACTCAAGATTTTAAGAAATGGGATAAAATGAACTTATCACTGATGGGAAGAATATCAGTTATAAAAATGAATGTCCTACCACGTTTGATGTTCCTGTTCCAAACAATACCAATTCTGCATAAAACGGATTTGTTGGCCAAGTGGCAACAAGAGTTGTCAAAATTTGTTTGGGCAGGCAAGAAACCAAGGATCAAAATGAAAATACTTTGTGATGCCAAAGAAAGAGGAGGTCTACAAATGCCAAATCTTAGACTATATTATGAAGCGGTTTGTCTAACATGGATGGATCAATGGGTGAAGCTTGAAAATGACAGATTGTTGGGGTTGGAAGGGCATGATTGTAGATTTGGCTGGCATGCATATTTATGGTATGACAAGATAAAAATGGACAGTTTTTTTAAACTTCACTTGGTGAGAAAAGCTTTGTATATGGTATGGACAAGATATAAGAAGTACCAGAGTGACTTAAGACCATTGTGGATTGTACCAGTAGAAGTGTTGATATCTTACTCAAGACAGCGAGGTAGAGACTGGTTGCCATATAGAGATTTAATTAAAAAAGAGGGAACAGAGTGGGTAATGAAAAAGCAGAATGAAATTGAATATGAATATGAGTGGTTGAAATATATGCAGATTTATGATCTTTTTAGATCTGACAAAAAAAACTATGGTTTTAGAGAGGAAAAAAATGAAATTGAAAAGGTATGGGAGAGTGGAGGAGGAAAAAATATTTCTAAAATGTATAAGGTGTTGTTAAAATGGTATACTGAAGATGAAACTGTTAAAGAACAAATGTTAAAATGGGCTATTAATATGAATAAGGAAGTGGATATGGAAACTTGGGAATATTTGTGGAAAAACTCTATTAAGATCTCGACATGTACTAATGTTAAAGAAAATTGTTATAAGATGATGTATAGGTGGTACATGACACCTAAGAAAATTGCAAATATGAATCAAAATATGTCAAACAAATGTTGGAAATGTAAGAGGCATGAGGGCTCATTTTATCATATGTGGTGGACTTGTGAGAAAGCTGTAGACTTATGGACAAAAGTCCACAATGAAATGCAAAAAATACTGAAATGTTCTTTTAAAAAAGCACCGGAAATTCTGCTTTTGGGACTCAAAATGGAAGAAGTCAATACGACTAAAAAAACTTTACTCTGGTACCTGATAGTGACAGCGAGAATGATTTATGCTCAGTTTTGGAAGACAGAAAAGGTACCAGAGGTTGAAGAATGGATACAAAAAGTTCTGTTCATGGCACAAATGGATAAGATTACAAAAAAACTGAATAACAAAGAAGACGATGAGTTTTTTGGAGAATGGAATGATTTTAAAATTTATCTGGAAAAGAACTGGGATGTGAAACAAAACTTAATATGTTTAGATCAATATTAAGTCAAACGATGTTATCTTTAGATTGTAATGATGAAAAACTGATATTGTTGATGATATGAAGTAATTTGGAGCAGGGGTGGAAGCATTGTGGGAAGCCATTGGAGGGAGGGGAGGAACTGGGAATGGGGTAGACAATTGATAGAATGAAATGTTTTATATGTTGTATTCCTGAGAAAATAAAAAATTTGTTTACCAAAAAAAAAAAAAAAAAAAAAGACCAAAACAATCAGTTAGGGTGCTGATATGTATAAACCTAAAGGATCAAAATGATAGCAACTAAACACAGACAGACAACTACCATTAGCAATACACAAATATCTGGATATAAAACAGAACAAATATGGTGCCAGATGAGTGGTTGTGGGGAAGGCATTTCAGATATGACACCCCCCACACCCATCAGAAAAGGCCTATCTATTGTAACCACCTACCTGAAAGTGGGACACATGTCAAGGCCTTCTGAAAATTTCAGCTGTTGCTCAAGTTCATATAGAAGCAGATAATCCTTTAAGATACCCTTATCTAGGGTGATTTCCCACCAGCGCTGCTCTGCGCTCACTCCTCCCTTTTGCCCCAATGGCACGTGTCAATTTCACACAGGCTGCTGCACGGCCGCATTTTGCCCCACAGCTTCGGGCGATTTCCCCCGCGTCTACTCAATCCTCAAAAAACAGGATTGAGTAGACGCAGGAAAAATCGCACGAAGCTGCAGGGCAAAATGCGGTCACGCAGTAGCTTGTGTGAAATTGACACGTACCATCGGGCCAAAGAGAAGAGCGGAGCAGCGCTTGTGGGAAATCACCTAGTTTAAAGATTTAAATGGCAGAATCATCAGCATTTGAATTCTTACCCCCAGCATGATATGTTCCTATAGCCTTCACTGGCCAGCAGTCTCAGTGCTTTCTTCAGATTTCAAAAAAACCTTCAAAAACAGTCCCACATACAGCACATTGCAATATTCTGACCTGGGTGTGATCAGAACATGGATAACTGTGGCTAGATCTTACAAAGAGCCAGTTTGGTGTAGTGATTATGAGGGTGGACTGGGTTTGATTCCCCACTCTTCCACATGCAGCTGCTGGCGTGACCTTGGGTCAGTCACAGTTCTTTCAGAACTGTTCTGGAAAGAGCAGTTCTCAAAAGAGCTCAGTCAGCTCCACCTACTTCGCTGGGTGACTGTGTGTTGTGGGGAGGGAAAGGTAAAGGAGATTGTAAGCCGCTCTGAGACTCCTTTGGATAGTGAAGGGCGGGGTATAAATCCAACTTCCTCCTCCTCCTTTTCAAAGAATAGTTAGAGCTGGTGTAAAAGCCACATTTGCCTAAAAGTTGCTATGTTCTGAGGATCATACCTGAACATCCATTTGTAGGCATGGTCCAGATAGCATTTATATACCCCCCCCTTTGTACTCATTCTTTTGGATTCCACATCAGTATTAGCACATGAAGAAAATGGTCATATAGCCCTGAAACTCCCAGTGAAATGAATAGAAACTGAGCAAGAGCATTGATGCACTATTACCCAGTCACATTCATTTAAATGATGCTTGCACAGGAGAACTGCATGGAGACTTGTGCCCTAATGTAATCCAGGGAAAAGTAATGACACACTTAGTAATTACCCTGTAGTAATTACCCTGCAGCTTGAATGAATCTTCATTCTGTTTGGTCTGGGCCTACACTACACTCGAATTAATATTTGTTAACATTATCACAAAATAACTAAATTTTCTTAGAAAAATATGTTAATATTTCCTCTGATCCATTTCTTTGTACAATGAGCATTGAAGTCCCTTTGTTGCTTTTATTATGCCTGGCTTTTATGCAAATGGTAAGCACTGGAGAATTAATTTCCATATTTCATTTACATCTTACTGTACATCAATCCTGATTTTCCCCATTAAACCTTGACGTGAGCACCTATGTAAAACCAGTGCTTTTATCAATTCAGTCTTGCTTATTCACTGGTACTAATTTACCCACTGATCGGATTATCTTTTAACCCGAAAATGCAAAGCTTTGCTTTTTTATTCCAGTGGTGCTTTCTAAGCAAACTCTAAAAGCAAAAGCCTGAGGGATATTGATAAAAAATTGACCTATTCTTCTGTGATGGTGTTACCATGGCAATCCATCTTCTTCTTGGATGAACAGAGAAAATACATAAACATTTTTGATGGCGCTCTAATACTGGGTAATTACTCAGGTGGGATAGTCACAGCTACAGATGTAGGGAATGGATTCAAATATGATTTTACTGCGGTGGACATTTTACAGATACCCCTCCAGTAAAGACATGGGACTAGGCTTAGGAAAGATCCAATACGTGCAACTTTATTTAAAAGCATCTTGCATTCATTGGGGGTTACTAAAAAGTGTGTCCTGAGGACTGCAGCCTGACAGCCCCATCCTATCCACAAATTGTATTTGGTTCAATTGGAATTCCTCCTAAGTAAAGGTACAGAGGACTGCGATCTGAAGGGTACAAAGCAATAATCAGTCACTTTGCTGCATGTGGTTTATAACATTTCAGCTAGGGTTCCCAACCTCCAGCTGGGGCCTGGAGATGTCCCAGAATTACAACTGATTCCCAGACAAGAGAGATAAGTTCCCCTGGAGAAAATGGCTGCTTTGGAAGGTGGACTCTATGGCATTATAACATGCTGAGGTCCCTCCCCTCCCCAAACCCTGTCCTCCCCAGGCTCCACCCCCAAATCTCAGAAATTTCCCAAGCTGGAGTTGGCAACCCTAGTTTCAGCCAGTGTGAAATCCTGGCGCTTGGGGCCTAGTAATCTGTCTCTGGGCTGTACCACAGTCTGTACCATTTAGGATTACAGGAGGGAGCTAACAAGACTGAATGCTTCTTCATGCAAAGAAAACCAATGGCAGCAAAGCATTTCTTCCTGATATGTACTATATGACTTTATGCATGGAGCCAGAAGAGTTGTCAACCTCCCGGAATTACGACAGGTCTCCAGACAACACAGATCAGTTGCCCTGGAGAAAACGGCTGTTTTGGAGGGTGGACTCTATGGCATACATGTGAAATATAGGTTCGAGTTTTGCGATGATGTCCTCCTAATTTGCTACTAGTTGGCTGAAATGTAAGCGATACCTTACATCCACACCCTTTGTTTTATTTCAAACCTCTTGGTGGGATCTGAACCCACTGGCAGAAGACTTTTTTTTTGGGGGGGGGGTAAACAAATCTCCCTGTGGAGGAAATTCCATAATTTTGGTGTCACCACTGAGAAGGCCAGTTCTCAGGTTATCACCTGGCTAACCTCAAATGGTGGGGGCACTTGAAGCAGAGCATCTGTGAACATAAGGCTGCAAACTCTTGGTTGGAAAATTCCTGGAGATTTGGAGATGGAACTTTGGCGAGACTTCAATGCAGTCGCTACTTTCTCATGGCCTTGGAGTTGCCTGTTCTTTTCCCTATTGAGGCAGCGGAGGATAAGAGTCCACAGCAATGTACTGGTCTCTAGGGTTTAGGACTGCAGCTTTAAGCATGTTAGGCTCATATTTAGATTTCCAACTGTGTTATGGCAGCCCCCTCAATATATCTTTATCCTACCCCACCACCATGAAGCATACATACCCTGTCTCTTTTAGACATTAGTAGCTACTATTTCTACTACTGATTTACTTCATTATATTTTAAAACCCAGTTTTAAAAGTGATTATCCTAGACAGTGTTCTTTTTTATTGGCCTGATGGTTCTGCATGATTGTTTATCTTGTTGATGTAATGCCACCTTAGGTATTCTTGGACTATAAAAAAGCAGGATATAATCTCAACATATATACATAAAAATGTTAACTTAGCAATGTCTGAAAATATAGAACTCTGTCATTTATGAAATAATAAAATGTGAAATAGGCATTCAGTAATTGTAAAGTAAAAAAGTAAATCCATTGATTATGCAAAATGAAAATAGAAAAACTGATCCAGTCACAACTTCAAGTATATAATGCCACTAAAAATGTGAATTACGTTGTAACTCAAATAGTCTTGATACATATATCTGAACTCCATTGGAAAAAATACTCCCTAGTTTGAGAATAAAGAGTCAAGCGCCAGCAAATGTAAAAGTTAAATCTCCAACACAACAGTCCTAGGTCTGCTCTAGGGTTGCCAAACTCCCCGGTTTGCCAGGGGTCCCCCGTTTTTTGGGGGGTTTCTACCCGCCACCAGCCAGATGGCCGGCGGGGGAAGCCCCACCCCCAACACCCACTGCCACCCATTTCTCTCCCTTTAAGGGTGTGCAACCCGAGTTTCATCCCAAGCGCAAACTCCGCAAGCTTGCAGGGAAAAGCCAGCTTCGTTCTTAAAAGGGAAACGCAGCTTCTCTTAAAGGGGAAACGCCGGCTGCTGGCTACTTTAAGTGCAGGGAACTGCTGTTTCTGGAGATCCAGCGCACGGCCGGGTGGGGGGTGGTGGCAGACGTCCCCAACGTGACGTCATCACGTTGAGGATGCCCCACCCCTTCCAGGAACGCCCCCAAAGTCCCCCGCTGGGGGTGGAAGATGGACTTGGCAACCCTGCTCAAATAGTAATCTCTATTGACTGAGACATCGTTCTGGGCAAGTCTTCTTAAAATGGCTTAGAACATATAAAGCTGCCTTGTATTGCTGGCCCTGACCTGGACAGCCCAATCATGTCACGTCTTGGAAGTGAAGCAGGGCAGTCCCTGGTCAGTATTTGGATGCGAGGCCACCAAGGACTAACACGGTCACTATGCAGAAGCAGGCAATGGCAAACCACCTCTGTTAGCCTCTTGCCTTGATAACCCTACAGGCAGAGGTCATTTCGGGGGGGAACACGGGGGAACGCAGTTACCCCGGGTGAGGTGCAGGGGGCGGGGCACATGACGAAGCCCCGCCCCCTGCTTCCGGCCGCCCTGCTTCCAGCCCTCATTCAGCCAAGAGGAGGCAGGAGAAGAGG